>NW_026068274.1:481292-504239 GCF_014885135.2 Alexandromys fortis | reverse complement strand
TTTTTCCATATAAAGTTGATTATTGTCCTCTCAAGATCTGTGAAGAATTTTGATGGGACCTTGATGGGGATTGCATTGAATCTATAAATTGCCTTTGGTAGAATTGCCATTTTTACTATGTTGATCCTCCCAATCCAAGAGCAAGGGAGATCCTTCCATTTTCTGGTATCATCTTCAATTTCTTTCTTCAATGCTTTAAAGTTCTTGTCAAATAGATCTTTCACTTCCTTGGTTAGAGTTACCCCAAGATATTTTATGCTGTTTGTGGCTATCGTGAAAGGTGATGTTTCTCTGATTTCCCTCTCTGCTTCCATATCCTTTGTGTATAAGAGGGCAACTGATTTTTTGGAGTTGATCTTGTATCCTGCCACATTACTAAAGGTGTTTATCAGCTGTAGGAGTTCTTTGGTGGGGTTTTGGGGTCGCTTATGTACACTATCTTATCATCTGCAAATAATGAAAGTTTAACTTCTTCCTTTCCAATTCGAATTCCCTTGATCCCCTTATGTTGTCTTATTGCTATTGTTAAAACTTCAAGCACTATATTGAAGAGGTATGGCGAGAGTGGGCAGCCTTGTCGTGTTCCTGATTTTAGTGGGATGGCTTTGATTTTCTCTCCGTTTAGTTTGATGGTAGCTGTTGGTTTGCTGTAAATACCTTTTATTATATTTAGGTATGACCCTTGTATCCCTAATCTCTCCAAGACTTTTATCATAAAGGGATGTTGCAATTTTTCAAAAGCTATTCAGCATCTAATGAAATGATCATATGGTTTTTTTTAATTCAGTTCATTTATATGGTGATTACATTAATAGATTTTCGTATGTTGAACCAGCCCTGCATCTCTGGGATGAAGCCTACTTGATCATAATGGATATTTTTTCTAATGTGTTCTTGGATTCGGTTTGCCAGTATTTTGTTGGGGATTTTTGCGTTGATGTTCATGGTGAGATTGGCCTGTAATTCTCTTTCTTGGTTGATTCTTTGTGTGGTTTTGGTATCAGAGTGACTGTAGCTTCATAAAAGGAATTTGGCAATGACTCTTCTGCTTCTATATTGTGAAATACATTAAGGAGTATAGGTATTAGGTCTTCTTGGAAGTTCTGGTAGAATTTCGCATTGAAACCATCAGGTCCTGGGCTTTTTTTGGTAGGGAGGTTTTTGATAACAGCTTCTAGTTCTTCGTGACTAACAGGTCTATTTAGGTTGTTCACCTGGTCCTGGTTTAACTTTGGTATATGGTATTTATCTAAAAACGTGTCCATTTCTTTTACATTTTCCAGTTTTGTGCCATACAGGCCTTTGTAGTAAGATCTAATGATTCTTTGAATTTCCTCTGTGTCTGTGGTTATGTCCCCCTTTTCATTTCTGATCTTATTAATTTGCATATTCACTCTCTGGCGTTTTATTAGTTTGGATAGAGGTTTATCAATCTTGTTGATTTTCTCCAGGAACCAGCTTTTTGTTTCATTGATTCTTTGGATTGTTTTCTGTGTTTCTATTTTGTTGATTTCAGCCCTCAGTTTGATTATTTCCAGTCTTCTACTCCTCCTAGGTGAGTCTGCTTCTTTTTTTTCTAGAGCTTTCAGGTGGGCTGTTAAGTCTCCAATGTGTGCCTTCTCTGTTTTCTTTAAGTGGGCACTTAGTGCTATGAACTTTCCTCTTAGGACTGCTTTCATAGTGTCCCATAAGTTTGAATATGTTGTTTCTTTATTTTCATTGAATTCAAGGAAGACTTTAATTTCTTTCTTTATTTCTTCCTTGATCCAGGTGTGGTTCAGTAGTTGACTGTTCAATTTCCACGAGTTTGTAGGCTTTCTGGGGGTAGCATTGTTGTTGAATTCTAACTTTAATCCATGATGATCTGATAAGACACAGGAGGTTACGGATATTTTTTTGTAACTGGGGAAGTTTGCTTTGTTACCGAGTATGTGGTCAATTTTTGAGAAGGTTCCATGCGCTGCAGAGAAGAAGGTATATTCTTTCCTATTTGGGTGAAATGTTCTATAGATGTCTGTTAAGTCCATTTGATTCATTACCTCCATTAATTCTCTTATTTCTCTGTTAGGTTTCTGTCTGATTGACCTGTCCATTGGTGAGAGAGGGGTGTTGAAGTCTCCTACTATTAGTGTGTGCGGTTTGATGGCAGCCTTGAGTTTTAGTAATGTTTCTTTTACGTACGTGGGTGCTTTTATATTAGGGGCATAGATATTCAAGATTGAGACTTCATCCTGATGAATTGTTCCTGTTATGAGTATAAAATGACCCTCTCCATCTTTTCTGATTGATTTAAGTTTGAAGTCAACTTTGTTAGAAATTAGTATGGCCACACCCGCTTGTTTCTTAGGTCCATTTGCTTGATAAACCTTTTCCCATCCCTTTACTCTGAGTAGGTGCCTGTCTTTGTGGTTGAGGTGTGTTTCTTGTAAACAGCAGAATGTTGGATCCTGTTTTCGTATCCAATCTCTTAGCCTGTGCCTTTTTATAGGTGAGTTGAGTCCATTGACATTAAGTGATATTAATGACCAGTGGTTGTTAACTCCGGTCACTTTTTTAGTCGTAGAGTTTGTGTGTTTCCCTCCTTAGAGTTGTGCTGGTGAAGGGTCTCTAGATGTCTGAGTTATTGTGGTCATTGTTGGACTCCTTGGTTAGAGATTTTCCTTCTATTACTTTCTGTAAGGCTGGATTTGTGGTTACGTATTGTTTAAATTTGTTTTTATCCTGGAAAATTTTGTTTTCTCCATTTATAGTGAACGAAAGCTTGGCTGGGTATAGTAGTCTGGGCTTGCATCCATGATCTCTTAGTTTCTGAAGAACATCTATCCAGGACCTTCTGGCTTTCATGGTTTCCATAGAGAAGTCAGGTGTAAGTCTGATAGGTTTACCTTTGTAAGTAACTTGGCCTTTTTCCTTTGCGGCTCTTAATATTCTTTCTTTATTCTGTATGCTTTGTGTTTTGATTATTATATGGCGAGGAGATTTTTTTTTTTTGGTCCAGTCTATTCGGTGTTCTGTATGCTTCTTGAACCTTCAAAGGAATATCTTTCTTTAGGTTGGGAAAATTTTCTTCTATAATTTTATTAAATATATTTTCTGTACCGTCAAGCTGTACTTCTTCTCCTTCTTCTACCCCAATTATTCTTAGGTTTGGTCTTTTTATTGTGTCCCAGATTTCCTGAATGTTTTGTGATGAGAATTTGTTGGTTTTACTGTTTTCTTTGATCAGTGTGTTTATTTTCTCTATGGTATCTTCAGTGTCTGATATTCTTTCTTCTATCTCTTGTATTCTGTTGGTAGTACTTGTCTCTGTAGTTCCTGTTCGTTTACCCAGATTTTCCATCTCCAACCTTCCTTCGCTTTGTGTTTTCTTCATTACTTCCATTTCATTCTTCAGGTCTTGAACTGCTTCCCTTACCTGTTTGATTGCTTTTTCTTGTTTCTCTTGGTTTTCTTGGGTATCTTTGAGCGATTTATTCATTTCCTCTACCTTTTTGTTTGTAATCTCTAATTGTTTATGGCAGTTTTTCACCTCCTGCTTAAGGTCTTCTATTATTTTCATATAATTCACTTTTGAGTCGGTTTCTTCTAATTCTTCTGGAGTAGGGTGTACAATTCTTCTTATTTCGGGATCCCTGGATTCTGGTGATGTCATGTTGCCTTTCATGTTGTTGGAGGAAGTCTTGCATTGGCGCCTTCCCATCTCCTCCTTCAAATGGAGCCAGGAGAGGCCTGGTGTCTTGGTCCAGTCTTTGCTGTGACTGAGTCTCTGGGTGTATCTCTTCAGTGTAGAAGCAGCGCCTGTCCCGTTGAGCTGGAAGTCCTCAGCACCCAAACATGGACGACTGGTAGTCCAATGACCCGCGGACAAAAAGGTGGAACTTGGGGGGCAGGGCAGGGACGAGTAGAACACAGGACACCCTGCCTCACAAGTGGAAGGTGCTCGTGTTCCCTTTCAGGGTTACTTGAGGCCTGACATGTAGCCAGGCACTCACTGCTCTTGGTTGGAAGCCTTAGTGTAGGAGCAGGAAACTGTTCCTGAGGAAAGGACCTTGCAGAGAATGCAGGCTGGGGGGCGGGGGTCGTGTATAAGAAAGACAGCCCTGCAGAAGGAGCTGGGGGAGGGGGGTTTTGTGCTCTCTTCCGGGACTATCGCCCCTGGATAGCACACACTCACCCGTCCAGATGGAACTCCTCAGCACTTAAAGAGGGCCGCCTGGTAGCCCAATGATCCAGGGACAGAAGGAAGGACGGGGCAGGCAGTGCAGGATCCAGGAGAGCACAGGAGCCCCTGGAGCCCAGGCTGAGGGTGCCGGGCTCTCTTAACTGAGGACCTTGAGGCTCATGGCTCTGGGTGGGTAGCCTTAGTGTGAGAGCTTAAAACTGATGTTGAGCACTTGTCCTAGCATACAGCAGGGCAGGGTTGGGGGTGGGGTGCTGGGGTGCTCAAGAGGTTTTTCTTTATCAAACTTTATCTTTATTAATTTTGATGGTATTCACAGTTTTTCTTCTCCTGTGGAAACAAGAGCAAAACCCTATCCCCAATGTAGCACATCTTCTGGTTTCCATTGTGAAGTCAGCAAATTCTTGAAATACATCAGCTGATTTAATTCAGAAGTTTTTTCTATCATCCAATGTCTCTCTGCTGTTTTTGTTCCTTTCTCATTAGTGTTAAGATAATTCAACGTTAATTAATCATTATGCAATCTATTTCTGGGGGTATTTTCCATCCCTTTCTGTTTATTTAACATATTCTTTGTACTTCAATTTGATTTTTCTATAACTGCCTGATTTTCAGTTCTCCTTCGTAAAAGATCAGGTGTCCCAGTGTTATCAGCCATACTTGGACTAACAAGACACAGTTGATATAAGGCAATGTAGCAGGAGCAAATATGACTCACAAAAAAAGCAAATAGTCAGAGACACTACCACTCTCATTGTTAGTGCAACAAAACTTCCAAACTATAGAACTACATCATGTACCCAGTAGACTGATGAAGTTACATGCAGGCTCCTTCATTGCTTTTTGAGACTCTCTGAGCCCCGATGAGCCCATCTTAGTTGTGTGGCTGTGTTCTCCTTTATTCTTCTACCACTCTTGATTTTGAAATACTTTCTACCCCTTCTCTGGAATTTTCTGAATTCTTCCTACTATTTGACTGTGAATGTTGTGTCAGCCTCCATCAGGTGTGGTAAGAAGTCCCTCAGATGACACTTGGGTTAGCTATTGATTTTATCAGAATAGCAAAATAACTTTAGGAATCAATGCATTTACTTGATGTGTGTGTGTGTGTGTGAGATAGATAGATAGATAGATAGATAGATAGATAGATAGATAGATAGATAGATAGATAGAAAGACAGAGACAGAGAAACAGAGACAGAGAGAGATTTGATTCTACCCCATGACTCCTAACTACCAACTACCTAGCTTCTGGATTCTGGCCATTTAGGAGGTTGTTTAAGGCATGGGTTCCCTTTTTTGTGTGGTCATTAGGTTAGACCAGTCACAGGTTGAGCACTCCAATATGTTCTATGCAAATATTGCCAAATACATATTGCAGGCAGGGCAGGTTTAAGTTATAGATTTTGTGCCTGGGTTCCTGTCATAGTCCCAGATTTGGTAGCCTTACCTGGTTACTGATGATGAGTGGTTCATATTCCATATTATTTATTACTATGGGTCTTTGGTAGTGTCAACCTTAGACATTCCTATAAGTTTCCACTACACTGCACTACATTTCATGTTGCCACCTAAATGCCCAAGGAGTTTAGTCTTTTATGCACAAAATTCTCTCTCTCCCTTATGTAATCTCACCTGTTCCCATCCTCCCATAAAATATGTTCAATTTTCCCTTCTAATTCAACCCAAATTTCATAATTCTTTTTTATCTAACATCTGTGCAATATAATATTGAGTTATCCTTTATAAATGAGCAGGCCTCCCAATGTGATCAAACTTCTCCTAACAACATGCAATAAGAGTAGGCATATACCCTCTTATCAAGTTGGTACAAGGTAATACAGTAGGAGAAAATAAGTCTTAAAAGAAAGCAAGTAGTCAGAGAGAGACACCCACTTTCAATGCAACAAAAACCTGAAGCTATAGAACCACAGCATGTACCCAGAGGACTCGTGCAGACCCATGATGGTTTCTTCATTGGTACTTGAGTCTCTGTAAGCCCCTATGAGCACTGCTTAATTAATTGTATGCCTGTGTTCTCCATTATTCATCTACCCTTCTGGGTTCTACAATTGTTTCTTCCTCTTCTTTGAAATTCCATGAGCTCTACCTACTATTTGGCTATGGATGTCTGTGTCTGTCTCCATTGGATGTGGTAAGAAGCCCCTGTGATGAAACTGGAGCTAGCTCGATGAGCATAGCATAACATTAAGAATCACTGCATTTACTCTGTGTGTGTGAGAGAGATCTCTGTTTCTATATCAGAGCTATGTAGCTTCTCGATACCGGACATTTAGTAGGGAGCTTTAAACATGGGCTAGTTTTTTGTGATGTGGTCCTAAGGTTAGACCAATCACTGGTTGAACACTTCAACATGCTCTGACAAACGGTGCCCAATACATATTGCAGGTAGGGCAGGTTGTAGCATGTTAAAATCCTCAGGAAGATTTTACTTCATCATATAACATGATCAAGTAGGCTTTATCCCAGAGATGTATGGCTTTTTTAACAAATGGAAATCAGTAGTTTAACACACGAAATAAACAAATGAAGTTAAAAAATTCATCCTCATTTTATTAGATGCCAAAATACCACGGGAATTTTCTAATGTGATTTATCTGATGTTTTGGGTGTGCCTTGTAGATGTATGGATGCATGTATTTTTTTAGTTTTTTGAAGTTTTCTTCCACAATCTTCTTGCAGATCTGGTATATGTCATTTACTTGGGATTTTTCTCCCTCACCTCTGACTATAAATGGAAGGTTTGGGTTTTTATGGTGTCCAATATTTTTTGAATGTTCTTTTTCTATTTTTAAAGAATTAGCATAGTTTTCCTTTATTGTTCTATGTGTTCTCTCTGTTATCTTCATTTAGGTACATGATAGTTTAATGTGTTTGCTTTGAATCTAATTGGTACATAGATTATATCTTTTCTTGTATATAAATGACTTTATCCAGTTATAATATATATGATTTTTCTATCTACATGCGTGATGTAATGCCAGAAGATGGTATCAGATCTTACTATAGATGATTGTGAGCCACCTTGTTGTTCCTGGGAATCAAACTTGGGACCTCTGTATGAGAAGTACCCTTAAACTCTGAGTCATTTCTCTAGGCCTCACTAAATATTTATATTCCAAATTTATTTTAGTATGATTCCTGTTCGATGTCTTTATATTTTTAGTGAAACAAATTCTCAAATTTAGGGGTTTTTTTTGTAAATTTCATCGGCTTTTTTTGTTTGTTTGTTTTATTTGACATCCTGAGGAAACCTTAATTTCACTACCTCACTTCATTTTTTTATTAATTTAATTGAGCCATTTCTCACTCTTTATTGTCAGTTTTCTTCCAGAAATCTTTCATTAATTATATGATTATTCATTTGAATTCTCTCTCCTATGTTTCATCAAAGTCATGCCCATTGACAAACATTTTCATTGTATTTATATATTTTGGAGAGGAGATACTGACTATATATTTCACAACATTTGTATTTCTGCAATGAGATATGGGCATTAGGCTTTTTGGTAATTCTGTGCCTGATATGGACAGAGTATTTTGGGGCAGAGGAGGGGATATGTAGGCATGTGAAGCCTAGAGAATGGAAATTACTTAATATAATGAAGTAGGTAGATTGAGGGGAATGGAATGCTATGTAGGATTTGTGTTCTTGTCCAATTTGTCCTTCAGAGTATATCTGCCTGGGTAGAGAGTTTGGCATTTTATTGGCAAGGGTCTATGAATTTCATATTTAAGTAGGGTGTACCCTGGATGAGGTCTAAAGTTTGATTGTGATACTTGCCTGTGTGTTAGAGTTGGCCAGAATTATGGATGCAGGACCAAAGCTGATCTGGCAGGTTTGAAAGGTTAAGTGGTAGAGAGTTTCAGGTAGACTCAGTGGGCTAGAATATGGAGAAAAATGTTGAAAAATTGGCTATGTAGATAGGTTTGATGTGATATTAACAATTCAGATCTTTGCAAAATTATTCTACTTATTCTTTGAAATTGCCATATCTTTATCAAATGTATTTCAGTCTTATCTACACTGCTCTTCCTCTCATGAATTAATACTATGATCCCTCATTTCCTTTTTTTTGCCTACTTTAGGTTCCATTTATTATTATTCCTTTTATGATCTGGATTAGCCAAGTGAGTCTAGATAGTACTATGCATGGACAAACAGTTGTGCCTTTGTCCACTGTGACATGAGAAAGATGGAATTGAGCATACTTCCCTCCAAATTGTCCCACATTCTCCCAGTGGCAGTCAGCAATCCGGCACATCCCCAGCTAATGAGGGGAACCTCAAGAGGTACCTTCTCACCCACATTCTAATTTTGACTGAAATAGTCTTATATTGTCCTTCTCTAGACAACCACTCCTGTTGTAAATTAATGTTTATCAATTATGTCCTGACTAGGAGAAAGAATTTAAGTTCTCTTTGTAACTCTGACTTACTACATCATTGTTTGTGTTTTTGTTTCCTTAATTTTAATTTTTTTTTAAAAAAAGAAAACTATTTTTTCATTATACATACCAATCCAAGTTTCCACCACATCCTCTCCTCCCATACCCTCCACATATCCCCCACCCCACCCCTATATTCTCTGCAGAGAGGGTAAGGCTCATTGCTTTGGGGAATGTCCAAGGCCCTCCCTCTTACATCTAGGCTAAGCAAGGTATCCATCCAAAAAGAATAGATTCCCATAAAACCAGTACAAGCTGTTGGGATAAATCCTGGTGCCACTGTCAGAGGGCCCCTAGTCTGCCCCAGCCATGCAACTATAAACCACATTCAGAGAGTCTAGTTTCCTCCTGTGCTTGATGCTTCCCAGTCTGGTTTATTTTGGTGAGCTCCCATTAGCTCAGGTATACTGTTTCAGTGGGTGTCATGTTCTTGACTTCTTTGCTCATATTCTCATTCCTCCAACTCTTCAACTAGACTTTAGTAACTCAGTCCAATGCTCCAATGCTGGTCTCTGCCTCTGTTTACACAATTGCTGGATGAAGGTTCGATGGTGATATTTAAGATATTCATCAGTCCGACTACAAGGTAAAGCAAGGTCAGGCAACCTCTCTATTGCTCTATTGCTTATGGTCTTAGCTGGTTTCATCCTTGTAGATTCCTGGAAATTTATTTAGAGCCATGTTTCTTGACTCCATACCGGCTTCCTCAATCAAGATATCTCTTTCCTCACTTTCATATCTGTGCTTTTTCCATCTCAATTCTCCCATTCTTTCAAGTTTTCCTCAATCCTCCACTTCTCGCCTCCTTTTCCCATTACACCCTCACTTTTCCCCCCAATACCATGCTGCCAATATTGTGAGTTGATCAGGTTTATTTTGACTTTCCAGGTGTAGCTATATATGTTTTTCTTAGGTTCACCTTATTATTTAGCTTCCCTAGGATCGTGGACTATAGACTCAATAAACTCTCTTTATAGTTGGTATCCAGTTATGAGTTAGAAAATAACATATTCATCGATGGCATTTGGATTACCTCACTCAGAATAGTGCTTTCTAGTTCCATTCATTTGCATGCAAAATTCAAGATGCAATTATATTTTATTCCTGAGAAGTATTCTAATGTTTTAATGTGCCATACTATCTTAATCCATTCATTCATTGAGTGGCATCTAGGTTTTTTCCATGTTATGGCTATTGCAAATAATGCTGCTATAAACATAGCTGAACAAATGACTTTGTGGTATGATGAAGCATCTTTTGGGTGTATGTTTAAGAGAGGTATTGCAGAATTCTGAGGTCAGCTCATTCTCAATTACCAGAGAAACCACCATACTGATTTCCAAATTGGTTGTACAAGTTTGCATTCCCACCAGAGTTTGCATTACTCCAGCCTAAGCTATTATTGGTGTTTTTGATTTTAGCCATTCTGACAGGTGTAAGATGGTATCTCAGGGTTGTTTTATTTGCATTTCCCTGATAACTAAGGAAGTTGAACATGTCCTTAAGTATCTTTTGGCCAGTTTAAATTCTTCTATTGAGAATTTTCTGTTTAGTATGTCATTTTTTAATTCAGTTATTTAGAATTTTAATTTCTAATCTCTTGAGTTCTTTATATATTTTGAAGATCAGTCCCTTGTCTAATGTTTGGTTGGTGAAGATCTTTTCCCACTAAGTAGGCTGCCTTTTGTCTAATTGACTTTGTCCTTTGTTTTAAATAAGTATAAAGCTAAAATTATACAATGGAAAAAATGATTTTCAACAAATGGTCCTGGCATAATTGGATGCAAGGTCATAGAAGACTGCAAATAGATCCATACCTATCACCATGCACAAAACTCAAATGAATTAAAGACCTCAATATAAATCAAACCACACTGAACCTCATAGAAGAGAAAGTGGGAATACCCACCAATGCATGGGCATAGGAGATCCATTCCTAAATATAACCTCAGTAGCACAGACACTGAGAGCAACAGTAAATAAATGAGGCTTCCTGAAACTAAGAAGCTTTTGTAAAGCAAAAGAAACAGTAAATAAGAAAAAAAGGAAGCCTACTTAATGGAAAAAGATCTCTACTATTCCCACACCAGACAGATGACTGATCTCCAAAATATATAAATAACCAAGAAATTAGACGTCAAAATATCAAACAACCCAAATAAAAAATGGGGTACAGATCTAAAAGGAGATTTTTTTAATATAATTTTCTTTTATTGATAAAAAAATTTCTGCCCCCTCCCTGCCTCCCATTTCCCTCCCCATCTCCCTTTTCCCTCCCCCTCCTCCCACTTTTCTCCCCCTCCCCCCACTCTTCTCCCCCTCCCTCTCCAGTCTGAAGAGCAGTCAGGGTTCCCTGCCCTGTGGAAAGTCCAAAGTCCTCCCCCCTCCATCCTGGTCTAGGAAGGTGAACATCCAAACTGGCTAGGCTCCCACAAAGCCAGAACATGAAGTAGGATCAAAACCCAGTGCCATTGTCCTTGGCTTCTCGGCAGCCCTCATTGTTCGCCATGATCAGAGAGTCCGGTTTTATCCCATGCTTTTTCAGTCACAGTCCAGCTGGCCTTGGTGAGCTCTCAATAGATCAGCCCCACTGTCTCCGTGGGTGGGTGCACCTGTTGTGGTCCTGACTTCTTTGCTCATATTCTCCCTCCTTCTGCTCCTCCTTGGGACATTGAAAGCTCAGTCCAGTGCTACAGTGTGGATCTCTGTCTCTATCTCCATCCATCGCCAGATAAAAGTTCTTTATCTCTAGAAAGCAATTATGAGTGAGTACATCCCATGTTCATCTTTTTGGGTCTGGGATAACTCATTCAGGATAGTGTTTTCTATTTCCATCCATTTGCATGCAAAATTGTTTTTTACTGCTGAGTAGTATTCGAATGTGTATATATTCCACACTTTCTTCATCCATTCTTCCATTGAAGGACATCTAGGTTATTTCCAGGTTCTGGCTATTACAAATAATGCTGCTATGAACATAGTTGAACAAATACCCTTGTCATATGATCAGGCATCTCTTGGGTATATTCCCAAGAGTGGCATTGCTCCAAAAAATCAGTCGCACTCCTATACACAAAGAATATGGAAGTAGAGAGGGAAATCAGAGAAGCATCACCTTTCACGATAGCCACAAACAGCATAAAATATCTTGGGGTAACTCTAACCAAGGAAGTGAAAGATCTATTTGACAAGAACTTTAAGGCATTGAAGAAAGAAATTGAAGAGGATACCAGAAAATGGAAGGATCTCCCTTGCTCTTGGATTGGGAGGATCAACATAGTAAAAATGGCAATTCTACCAAAAGCAATCTATAGATTCAATGCAATCCCCATCAAAATCCCATCAAAATTCTTCACAGATCTTGAGAGGACAATAATCAACTTTATATGGAAAAACAAAAAACCCAGGATAGCCAAAACAATTTTATACAATAAAGGAACTTCGGGAGGCATTACCATCCCTGACTTCAAACTCTATTACAGAGCTACAGTAATGAAAACAGCTTGGTATTGGCATGAAAACAGAGAAGTTGACCAATGGAATCGTATAGAAGACCCGGATTTTAACCCACAAACCTATGAACACCTGATTTTCGATAAAGCAGCTAAAAGTATACAATGGAAAAAAAGAAAGCATTTTCAACAAATGGTGCTGGCACAACTGGATGTCAACCTGCAGAAGAATGAAAATAGACCCATATCTATCACCATGCACAAAACTCGAGTCCAAATGGATCAAAGACCTCAATATCAATCTGAACACACTGAACCTGATAGAAGAGAAAGTGGGAAGTACCCAAGAACATATGGGCACAGGCGATCGCTTCCTATGTATAACCCCAGCAGCACAGACATTAAGGGCAACATTGAGTAAATGGGACCTACTGAAACTGAGAAGCTTCTGCAAAGCAAAGGACACTGTCACTAAGACAAAAAGGCAACCCACTGACTGGGAGAAGATCTTCTCCAACCCCGCAACAGACAAAGGTCTGATCTCCAAAATATATAAAGAACTCAAGAAACTAGACTTTAAAATGCTAATTAACCCAATTAAAAAAATGGGGCCCTGATCCGAACAGAGAATTCTCAACAGAAGTTCAATGGCCAAAAGACACTTAAGGTCATGCTCAACCTCCTTAGCGATCAGGGAAATGCAAATCAAAACAACTTTGAGATATCATCTTACACCTGTCAGAATGGCTAAAATCAAAACACCAATGATAGCCTTTGCTGGAGAGGTTGTGGAGGAAGGGGTACCCTCATCCATTGCTGGTGGGAATGCAAACTTGTGCAACCACTTTGGAAAGCAGTGTGGCAGTTTCTCAGGAAATTTGGGATCAACCTACCCCTGGACCTAAATGGAGAATTTTTAAAAGAAGAATTTCAAATGGCTAAAAGCCAATAAGGAAAAGTTTAACATCCTTAACTATCAGGGAAATGAAAATCAAAATGAATCTGAGATACCATTGTACACAGAATTGGTAAAATAAAAAGAAAATACAAATAATAGCTTATGTTAGAGGGGGTGTGGAATAAGAGCAATACTCCTTAATTGCTTGAGGGAATGCAAACTAGTACAACCACTCTGGAAACCAGTATGGCAGCTTTTCAGAAAATTTTGAATCAACCTACAAAAAGACCCAGCAATACAACTTTTGGGCATATACCCAAAGGATTCTCAAACATACTATAAGGACATTTGTTCAACTATGTTTGTAGAAGCATTATTTGTAATAGCCAGAACCAAGAAACAACCTAGATAACCCTCATCTGCAGAATGGATAAAGAAAATATGGCCTATTTGGTATATTTACACAATAGAGTACTACTCATTTGTAAAAAAAAAAAAAAATGACATCTTGAAATTTGCATGTAAGGAGGATTTGGAGGCAGACTAATAGTGAGATGTATAGTTTTTTGCTGTGTTCGGGTATTTTTTTTTTGATGTGAAAATGAATGGAACTAGAAGAAAACATCATGAGTAAAGTGACCAGAAAGATAAGCATGGTATATACCCACGTATAGGTGAATACTAGCTGTAAAATAAGGATAAGGAGCCTGTGGTCCATGAACCCAGAGTATTTAAGTAACAAGTAGAACCCTAAGAAAAGCATACATAGATCCACCTGGGAAGGAGAAATACACTAGATATACTGAGATCATTGGAAGCTTGGGGTGTGGGAAAAAGGGGAGGCAGAAGGAAAAGAGGAAGAGAGAAGAGGAGGGGGGAAAGGGAACTGGATGGTTGAGATGGGAAAAAAAAACAGAGACATAGAACAAGCAAAGAGATCTCTCGATTGAGGGGGCCATTACGGGGCTAACAAGAAAACAAGCACTAGAGTAATTCCCAGGAATTCACAAGGATGGCCCCAGCTAAGTCCCTTAGTGATAGTGGAGATGGTGACTGAACTGGCCTTGCCCTGTGGTCAGATAGATGACTATATTAATTGTCATTATAGAACCTACATGCAGCAACTGATGGAAGCAGATACACAGGCATTGGGCTAGACTCCCAAAGTCCCGTCGAAAAGAGGGAGGAGTGACAATATGAGATAGGAGGTAGAGACCATGATTCGGATATACCCTGAAATAGCTTACCTGAAGTAATGGAAGCCTTCCATCTCTGACCTAACAGCAAAGGAAACAACACAGGGCCAAATTAGGCCCTCTGAATGTGGGTGACAGTTTTATGGGTGGGGCAGATTGTGGGGCCACTGGCAGTGAGACCAGAATTTAACCCTACTGCTTGTTCTGGTTTTCAGGAAGCTATTTTCTCTGAAGGGATACTTTGCTCAGCTTAGATATAGTAGTGAGGGCCTTGGTCCTGCCTGGAAACAATGTGTTAGATTTTGGTGACTCCCCATGGGAAGCCCTACTGTCTTTGATGAGTGGATGGGGGAGGAATCAGTCAAGGGGTGGAAGGTAGAGAGAGCAGGAGGAGGGAAGGAAGTGGGAAAAGGATTTGGCATGTAAAATGAGATAACAGTGATGGAATCCTGTAGCTTCAGGTCAGATTCAACTTCAGTTGTTCATGCCATGACTCAGCTACTCAATGTACTGTTTGCACTTTTCCTTTATGTCTTAGCCCACAGTGTACCTAACATTTATGCAAGACTTCAAAGGCTGTATCTCTACAGTTCACCACATTTGAGGCATCATTATAAGAGCATAGGAGTCAACATGTCCTTTGTCTTTCCCACTGATGTCCATGGAGGCAGTGTGCAAGAAGAACTTCCTTCGTGGATATAATAATCGTTTCTTTTGATACATGTCTTACTCTGGCCATATTTTCCTTTGCCAGAAGAGAATCTATCTGTGGTCTTATTGCTAAAGTTCATATCTCTCCAGCCAGCATTTTCGACAGCAATAATTTGCCATGGGGATTATAGCCCCTTTTCTAATTAGATTTCCTGACTTTACTTGGAAATGCAAGTGAAGATAGTCTGTCTCTCACACATTCCATGACAGACAATCTTTGTGCCACTTTTCTGGGTCTGGAATATTTTCATGCCATGTTTTGTTAGTACAGACCTTAATTTAGAGTCTGTATTTTAGAGTTATGCTTGCATAAACACATAGAGTTTTATGATGAAGCTATGTTTCTATAGTTTAAGTAAAATCATTTTACCTGGCCAAGTGATAAAATGGAAAACTTTCTTCTAGGACATTTTGCAATTCGGGGATGAGGCCATGGATGTCACTCAGGAGGGAGAATAGCTGAACTCTGCACAGAGAATTTTACAATTCATGTTGGAGAACTACACCAACCTTGTCTCTGTTAGTGTGACTATTTTTCTTTCACGATTCCTTGTTTATCATGGTTGTTCCTGTCAGGTATGATTAACAGCTGTGTCTGAATAATTCAGTTCACTTTCTAATGCTAATTAGAAACCTTGGAGATTTATCATGTAGAGCACAACGTTTTAGCTAAGTTCATCTTGTCAATATATTCACCTAACCTGGGAATTTCAGGCATCCTTCAATCTTTTATATTATGCTTTACATTTCAGACACTTCGTAGATTATATTTTGATCTATATCTTAATGCTTCATTGCATATTTGAATTTAAATTGAGTAGGACTTCTACAGGAAACTCAAGGTTTACAATATTAACAAAAATGCTTTAGATACTGGTAAATGGTCATTTCAAATTAATTTTGGAATCTCATATTATATACTTCCTTATCTATTCAGCATAGTGGCATATTATAATTCTTCGTTCTTTCACTATTATCCCCACAAAGGGTCATGTGTCTTTTCTAATACACAGGTCCCAAAGTTTCAAAACCAGAGGCAATCAACGGTCCTTAACAAAGTACTGATCCCTGGAAGATGAGTATAAGACAGTCAAAAGGCAAAGAACTACATAAACCAGAATGAAGCAAAGGCACATGTGAAAGACCCAAGGCAAGGAGGAAGTCAGAACTACAGTGGGATTTGTAAAGATCTTTTTCATTTTAAATGATCTAAAAACTTCATGTTGAATAATGAACTCAAAATTTGTTATGAAGAGGAAGAAATATTTTTCTGTTGTCAAATCCATGAATTAAGCAGACTTAGAAATGAACTATAGTGAAATCAAAAGTAGCAGTCAAATTAAAAACATCCATAGTCCTTCAGACACTATTTCTCCATACCTTTTCATGATTGTTTTTCTGATCTCTGTCAACGTTACATAGTTTTCATTGTTTGGTAGTATATGAAATCAGGAATTACAAATTTTCTAGCTCTTTTGATTTCAGGAGACTGCAGATTTCATCTTTTGCTTTAGATTCCACAGAATTTTCAAGGTATTTTAATTTATTTCTGCAAAACCTTCAATATAAAATTAGTAAGAATTGTTTATACTCATACATATTATTAGCCTCTTGTTATATTACCTATCAATTCCTAAATAGCAAATTTTAAAAATATATTGATTTCCACATGAAAGTTGTGAATTATCCTGTTTTCCTTTATATTATATGTCTACATTTGAATTCATTTATGCAATTTGTTTATATATTTTATTTTATTTTTAATATTTTTCTTAGTTAATTCAGAAATTCTTTCAAGGGGCAATTCACCTATGAAATTCTTCCCACATTCCTCACCTTCCTCCCAGACATCTTTGTGTTTTTTCTCTCTTTTTATTCACACCCCCTGGCGTCAGTTTGTACTCCCAAGTCCTCCTTATTATTAGGCTTGTCCTGGAGTATGTTCAAATCATCAGAAACTGATTCTCCTTCACCAAGGAGTGTTCAGATGATAAGAGCACCTCACCAAGGGGTGTGGCTCTATGCTGCTCTCCTATTTTCATACTGTGTTTTTATTCCGACTTGTGCTTCTTCAGGTCTTATGCATGCTACCCTAATCACTTGAGTTCATATGTGGAAATCTCCCACTGTATACTTGTATTTGTGCACTGCCTCTGACTCTTATCATCTTTTATCATTCTGTCCTGCACAATCCAGGAACATTGCCTGGAGGGGATGATATTGACAACATTTAAGACTGAACCTTTTCTTACTATCTGAACTGTAACCACATATGGGTCTCTCTTTTAGCTGAAAAGTTCTTCAGGAAATTTCTGTGATGGGGCCTTAGTAATGCAAAGGTCAGTGGGTAAAACAATAAGACATCAAAAATAATTTTAGAGCTATATCCCTGTAGTAGATAATAGTACTTTATCTTTATTGTATTACTTTATAACTAAAATTAACATGAGTTCTCCTCAAATAATGGTACAAAATAGAAGCAGAAGTAAAAGTATAAAATTTTTTGATGAGTACAGTTACCTTGATACCTAAGCCACATAAAGACTGAAAAGGAAAGTGAATAGTAAACCATATTTAGATCTTTGAGGCTATTGCACATTGATTTTGTACTGCTTCACCAGTGTGAACTCTCAATAAGGGTGTATACATTAATTCCCTTTCTTCAGCTTTACAGCAGTATTAGTTATCATTTTGTTATTGTTGTTTTTGTCTTGGTCATTTTGACATGGGTAAGAAAAGGCAAAGCATTGTTAATTTGCATTTAATTGATTTCTAAGCATGTTGAACATTTAAAAAACACCAGACATATTTGTATCTTCTCTTGAGGTTTCTGTTTATGTTTATGACACAGTTTTAATGCCAGTGGCTTTTATTTGTTTACTGTTTGCTTGTTTGTTTCTTTGTTTTGGTGTTTAAATTTTTAGTTCTAGGACCTCTGTCAGATATTTAGCTGGTAATGCTATTTTCTTAATCTTTCTTTCCACTGTCTCATTTTTCAAATGGTAGTGGTCTCCTCTATATGGAAGGCACTCAAACTCACAGAAAAGACAGGATAAAATGGAAGACACCTGGTAAGTGAATTAGACAATTTAATCTGGAGATACTCCTGGTCAAATGACACAAATGGAAAATGATTTACCGATTTCTCTGCATAGTCCAACAATGCATTAAAGATGACACTGAGTATATTATTAATGTGTTTTAACTTACATATTTTGTTGTCCTGTGTGAGGAATGCCAAATGCACTAAATATTTGTAATAAAATAAATGGTATCTTCATATAAAGGAGTTGGAAAAAAAGTATAAGCCAGAAAGTGGGGACGAATTTTATGAAATCTTTTTATGGGTATTGCACAAACACGCAGACATATATACACAGACACACAGACGTACACACTCACATATATGCATATAAATATCTGCAAATCTGTATACATGCAATTATTTAAAATGAATAAAAGGAACTACTGATAACAGTTTACCTCACACATGCTACTGTCATGAATTGATTACTAGCTAACAGGTTAAAATTAAAAAAAAATCACCTGTATCTTTCAAGCTTGTACAGATATTGTGCCAAACACCTGAAAACACATTAGAAATGTATTCTTAGGTTCTTGGGCTTCTTCTATACATACACCCACATCTTTCATAGTGATCTCTTTGTCAATTATGTTTCAGTAAAAAGATGATTCCTAAAAGTAGAATCATCATATGAATTATGGTAAGCTCAGTATCTACCTTTTATGCACATCAGTATATATGAGTCCAAAAGAATGCATCATAACATACTGCCATAATATGCTATATGCTTAATGAACAATGTCTAGTGTTGATGAATTTTGAATTCTAGTGCTTCCATTAAAGGAATCCAAAAATAGTTGTAGTTCCCTCAAAATTTCAGTTATGAATAACTGCATGTTGACCTGAAATTACTTTTAGTTGTGGTTTATTCCATTCCACAGCTTTTATTCATTAATCTAAGTAGCAACCCCACCTTTCTGAACTTGGCCAGTAGAAACAAAGTGAAGTTCATGATTAACTTTATAGGATTCTGATGTACATTTGAGTTCAGCTTTCCTTTCCCCATTTCTGCTTTGTCTTGTTTGACTCCAACGTGCCAGTACAGTACAAGCTCTGACTATATAACTTCACTTCTGAACAGACTATTCAACTCAGCAAGAGAGGAGCTCATTTCACTGTCTCCTGTTTTCCTGAGAATCTGTGTACCCATGCCAGGATCGAATAGTCTCTTTATTCCTGAGTATCTACAGATGCTGAGTGTGCTGGCAGCAGGTGAATGGAGTTTGATGATACTTTTTTTAAAGCAAATTCCTCAAGAGAGAATCCAGGAGATAAAAGGGCATGCTGCTTTTCCTGAGACCACAGAGCTCTGCCTAGAAACTATGCTCATTTTCTTCTGCCAAGATTATATATTTACATTGCACATCTCCACTTTTCTGTTTCTCATAGTCCAGCCTATGGAGTTTATTTCAGTGATATTTCCTTCCCTGTACTTCTTTTTTTTCTATTGATTTTATTGAACTATATATTTTTCTCTGCTCCCCTCTCTGCCTCTCCCCTTCAGCCCTCTCCCATGGTCCCCTCACTTCCTATTTACTCAGGAGATCTTGTCTTTTACTACTTCTTATGTAGATTACATCCATGTATGTATCTCCCATGTATGTATATCTTAGTGTCCTCACTGTTGTTCAGTCTCTAGGATTGTGATTTGTAATCTGGTTTTCTTTGCTTTATGCTTAAAAAACACTTATGAGTGAGTACATATAATAATTTCCTCTCTGGATCTAGGTTACCTTACTCAATATGATGTTTTCTAGATCCATTCATTTGCCAGCAAATTTAAAGATGTCATTGTTTTTTTCTGCTGTGTAGTACTCCATTGTGTAAATGTACCACATTTTTTTTATCCATTCTTTGGTCGAGGAACATTTATGTTGTTTCCAGGTTTTGGCTATGACAAACAATTCTGCTATGAACATAATTGAGCACATATTCTTGTGGCATCCTTTGGATATATACCCAAAAGTGGTTTGCTGGGTCTTGAGGAAGGTTGTTTCCTAATTTTCTGAGAAATTGCCTTCCAAAGGGGCTGTACCAGCTTGCACTCCCACCAACAATGCAAGAGTGTTCCCTTTACCTCACACCTCTCCAGCATAAGTTGTCATCAGTGTTTTTTTTAATCTTTATCTTGTCCACTCTTACAGGTGTAAGATAGGATCTCAGAGTTATTTTGATTCGCTTTTCTCTGATGACTAAGGATGTTGAGCATTTCCTTCAGTGTCTTTCAGCCATTTAAGTTTCCTCTGTTGAAAATTCTCTGTTTAGGTCTGTACTCCATTTTCTTAATGGGTTATTTGTTCATTTGATGACAAATTACTCGAGTTTTTATATATTTTGGAGATCAGACCTCTGTCTGATGTGGGGTTGGTGAAAATCTTTTTTCACTCTGTAGGCCTCCATTTTGTCTTGTTGACCATGACCTTTGCTTTACAGAAGCTTTCCAGTTTCAGGAGATCACATTTATTAATTGTTTCTCTCAGTGTCTGTGCTACTGGGGCTATATTTAGGAAGTGGTCTCCTGTGCCAATTGGTTCAAGTATACTTCTTCAGTGTGGCTGGCTTTGTGTTGAGGTCTTTAATCCATTTGGACTTGAGTTTTGTGCATGGTGATAGATATGGATCTCTTTTCATTCCTCTACATGTTGATATCCAGGTATGACAGCAACATTTGTTAAATATGCTTTCCTTTTTATTTGATATTTTTGCTTCTTTTTCAAAAATCAGGTGTTCATAGGTGTATGGATCAATATCTGGGTCTTTGATTTGGTTCCCTTGGTTCTTCTGTCTGTTTAGCTTCCTTGTACTTCTTAAGAGAGTTATGATTGAGTCTTTAAATATATATTGTTTGTGCAGTGGGAATATATTCCAGTTTGTTCTTGCCTGCTAATTTTTATCAGGACATATATCCTCAGTGAATTGATGATGTTCATTACTGGAAATTCCATTGTGACAGATGAATATTGTAACTTGCTGATGGCCATCTCCTCCATAGACCATCTCATATCCTCATATAAAAAGAGAAAATGCAAATGTATGGCATGGCTCTCATCTGAGGGCTCTGTTTGTTTGCTGACTTATAAAAATGCATATACAATTACCTGTAATATGTTGCCTCGCATAGCTCTTTCAGTTATGAGAGGGTAGAATTATAAATGTCATATCCTCATGGAAAATAATTCAACATATATAGAATTCCCTTGAGAATCTAGAACATGGCAGATACATGTAGCTTACACTTAGTGTAAAACTGATGTTGTTTTTTTCACACTACAGTTTCCATGCTTTCTTTCTTGGAAATCAATATCAGAACAATAATAATGTGGCTATATTTGAAAACCTATCCTCAATTTACCTTAATGTCTTGATGTTGACTTCATTCACCTGTATTTGGTTTTCTCTGACAATGCTTACCACTTCAGAGATCATTAGTTAGATTTTTTTTGTTCTTTTATTTTTACTATTGTAGTTCTAAATTAGAGCTTGATGTCAGGATAGTGATGCCTCTGGAATTTCCTTCATTATACATGATTGTATTGGCTATACCAAATTTTTAGTTTTTCCATATCAACTTGAACATTTTTCTTGTGAGGTCTGTGAAGAACTGTGCTGGGATTTTGATGGGGAATGCAATGAAGCTGTAGATTGCTTTTGGAGAATTGCCTTTATTATGTTGATCCTGCTTATCCAAGAGTATGGGAGATTTTTCATCTGATATCTTAAATTTCTTTCTTCAAAGACATGAAGTACTCATTGATCAGGTCTATAAATTATTTGGTTAGAGTTATGCTATAATATTTTATGTTATTTCTGACCATTGTGAATGGTGATGTTGCTCTGATTTCTTTCTCAGTTTCTTTATCATTTGTACATAGGAGGACTACTGATTTCCTTGACTTTATCTTGTATCCTGCCACATTACTGAAGGTGATTATCAGCTGTAAGAGTTCCCTGGTAGAATTCTTGGACAGTTATATATACTAACATATCATCTTCGAATACTGAAAATTTGATTTCTTTTATTTATTTATTTATTTATTTTTTAAAAATTACTGCCTCCTCCTCGTTTCCCATTCCCCTCCCCCTCCTCCCACACATCTCCCCCTCCCCCACTCCCCTCCCCCTCCCCCAACTCCTTAAGATATGCTCCTTATAATGCTGATATCTCCAAGACTTTTATCACGAAGGGATGTTCAATTTTGTCAAATGTTTTCTGAGCATCTCCTGAAGTGATCATATGGATTTTTCTTTCAGTTTCTTTATATAGTGGATTAGATTGATAGATTTTC
Source organism: Alexandromys fortis (assembly GCF_014885135.2). Lineage (NCBI taxonomy): Eukaryota > Metazoa > Chordata > Mammalia > Rodentia > Cricetidae > Alexandromys > Alexandromys fortis. The sequence goes on along the minus strand of NW_026068274.1, from coordinate 481,963 downwards.
ATATGTTGAACAATCCCTGCTTCTCTGGAATGAAGCCTACTTTATCTTGGTAAATGATTTTTTGATGTGTTCTTGGAATCGATTTGCCAGTATTTTATTAAGTATTTTTGCATCAATGTTCATGAGAGAGATTGGTCTGTAACTCTTGGTTGAGTCTTTATGTGATTTTAATATCAGGGTAACTGTAGTCTCATAGAAAGTGTTTAGCATGGTGATAGATATGGGCCTAGTTTCATTCTTCTACAGATTGACATCCAGTTTTGCCAGCACAATTTGTTGAAGATGCTCTCTTTTTTCCATTGTATACTTTTAGCTCCTTTATCGAAAACCAGGTGTTCATATGTTTGTGGGTTAAAGTCAGGGTCTTCTATTCGATTCCATTGGTCGACTTCTCTGTTTTTATGCCAATACCAAGCTGTTTTCAATACTGTAGCTCTGTAATAGAGTTTGAAGTCAGGTATGGTAATGCCTCCAGATGTTGCTTTATTGTATAAGATTGTTTTGGCTATCCTGGGTTTTTTGTTTTTCCATATAAAGTTGATTATTGTCTTCTCCAGATCTGTGAAGAATTTTGATGGGATTTTGATGGGGATTGCATTGAATCTATAGATTGCTTTTGGTAGAATTGCCATTTTTACTATGTTGATCCTCCCAATCCAAGAGCAAGGGAG
>NW_026068274.1:473032-480239 GCF_014885135.2 Alexandromys fortis | reverse complement strand
GAGAACCCTGATTGCTTTTTGGGCTGACGAGGGAGGGGGACTTGATTGGGGGAGGGAGAGGGAAAGGGGAGGCGGCGGTGGGGAAGAGACAGAAATCTTTAATAAATAAATAAATAAATAAATAAATAAATAAATAAATAAATAAATAAAAGTGTTTAGCAATGATTTGTCTTTTTCTATTATGTAGAACGATTTGAGGAATATTAGGGTTTTTTTTAAGTTCTGGTTAAATTCTCTGTTAAAATCATTAGACCCTGGGCATTTTTTAGTTGGGAGGCTTTTGATGACAGCTTTTATTTCTTTGTAGGTTATATGTCTCTTTAAATTGTTCAACTGCTCATGATTTCATTTTGGTATCTGATACTTATGCAGAAAATTGCCTATTTCTTTTTCATTTTCCAATTTTTTTGGAGTACAGGTTTTTGTAGTATGACCTAATGATTTTCTGTGTCTGTTATTATGTCACTCTTTTCATTTTTTTTTTGTTTTGTTTTGTTTTGTTTTGTTTTCCGAGACAGGATTTCTCTGTGGTTTTGGAGCCTGTCCTGGAACTAGCTTTTGTAGACCAGGCTAGTCTTGAACTCACAGAGATCCGCCTGCCTCTGCCTCCCGAGTTCTGGGATTAAAGGCATGCACCACCACAGCCCTGCTAATTTCTGATTTTGCTAATTTGGACATTCTCTCTGGTTTTTGATTAGTGTGGATAAAAGTTTGTCTATCTTGTTGATTTTCGCAAAGAACCAGCTTTTTTATTGATTATTTGTATTGTTTTTCTCTGTCCTCTATTTGATTATTTCTTGTGTAAGGATGCTTTTTTTTCTAGAGCTTTCAGGTGTGCTATTAAGTTGCTAGTGTGGAATTTCTCCACTTTTGTGATGTAAGAGTTAGTGCTCTGAACTTTCCTCTTAGCATGGCTTCATAGTGTTCCATAGTTTGAGGTACATTGTGCTTTCATTTTTTGTTGAATTTTAGGAAGTCTTTAATGTCTTTATTTTTTCCTTGACCCAGGGGTGGTTCAATTGAACTCTGTTCAATTTCCATTAGTTTGTAGGCTTTCTGCATTTAGTGTTGCTGTTAAATTCTAACTTTAAACCATGGTAATCCAATAAGATACAGTGGCTATTCCTATTTTTTGTATCTGTTGAGGTTTGCTTTGTTACTAGGCCTACGGTCATTTGTAGAGATGGTTCCATGAAGATCTGAGAAGTTATATCCTTTTATGTTTCTTTGGATTATTCTGGAATATTCTGTAGATGTCTTGTAAGTTCATTTGAGTTATAACATCTGTTCATTCTCTTATTTCTCTGCCAAGTTTCTGTCTGGTTGACCTGTCCATTGGGGAGAGTGTGGTGTTGAAATATCCTCCTATTAGTATGTGAGGTTTGATGTGTGATTTAAGCTTTAGTAATGTTCCTTTTACATATGTGGGTGTGCTTGTCTTTGGGCATAGGTGTTCATGAGTGAGGTTTCATCTTGATGGATTGTTCCTGTTATGGTTATAAAGTGTCCTCCTCCATGTCTTCTGATTGATTTTAGTTCAAAATCTTTTGTATTAGAGATTAAGATAGCTATAGTCCCTTTTCTTTTAGGTTTATTTGATTGGAATTTTTTCTCAACTCTGTTAACCCTGAGGTAATGTATATATCCTTGAGGTTGAGGTGTGTTTCTTGTATACAGCAGAAGGAAGAATTCTCCTTTCGTATCCATTCTTTTACCCTGTATCTTTTTATAGGTGAATCGAGTCCATTGAAATTAAGAGATATTAATGAACAGTGATTGTTAATTCAGGTTATTTTTCATTGGTAGCTTTTGTGTGTTTCCCTTTTTTGGAATTTTCTGATGTGAGGTTATCTGCTGAATGTGTTTTGGGTGTAGTTATATTCCTTGGGTTGAAGGGTTTTTTTATTATTATTACTTTCTGTGGGAATGGATTTGTGGATAAGTATTATTTAAATCTGTTTTTATAATGAAATATCTTGTTTTCTCCAACAATGTTGATTTAAAGCTTTGGCTGGGTATAGTTGTCTGGGCTTGCATCTGTGTTCGGTTAGTCTCTGTAGCACATCTGTCCAGGACCTTCTGACTCTTATGGTTTCCATTTAGAAGATGAGTGTAATACTGATTTGTCTGCATTTATATGTTACATGACCTTTTTGCTTTGCAGCTCTTAGTATTTTTTCTTTTTGTATGTTTTGAATTTTGATTATTATATGGCAAGGGGACACTTTGCTTTTGGTCCAGTGTGTTTAGTGTTCTGTAAGCTTCTTGTACATTCATATGGATTTCCTTCTTTAGGTTGGGAAAGTTTTCTTCTGTGATTTTGTTTAATATATTTTCTGTGATTTTGAGATGGAATTCTTCTCCTTCTTTCCATATCATTGTGAAGATTTGCTTTTCCATGGTGTCCCAGACTTCCTGGATGTTTTGTGTTAATGAATTGTTGGATTTAAAGTTTTCTTTGACTGATGAATCTATTTCCTCTACAATATCTCCAACACCTGAGATTCTCTCTTTCATCTCTTGTATTATGTTGGTTATGCTTTCTTCTGTAGTTCCCATTCATTTACCTAGATTTTCCATATCCTAGATTCCCTCAGTTTGTGTTTTCTTTATTGCCTTGGTTTCAGTTCAAGTCTTGCACTGTTTGAAATATTAGCTTCACCAGTTTGACTGTGTTTATTAAGTTTCTTTGAGAGATATCTTCCAATATTTATTTGTCTTTTTTCAATTCCTTAAGGAATTTTTATCTTCCTTTTAAAAGGTCTTCATCATCATGATAAAGTTACATTTAAAATCAATTTCTTCTGCTTTTTCTCTATTAGGATATTCACATTTTCACATTGTATGACCACTGGGTTCTGGTTTTACCATGTTGCTTTTAAGGTTGTTGAAATATTTGCAGTGCCTGTCTTTTCTTTGGGAACTGTTCTTGGTCTACTCCGTACTGTCACTATCTATATCCCAAGGAGCCACTGAAATCTCTCTTGGCCTACTGTCTTGGTTTTCTATCTTTGTTTGCTTTCTTAGTACACTCTGTGCAGCCCCAGCTATGCTTCAGAGTGCCTCTCTTGGTCTTCTCTTGCTCCTCTATTTGTATTTGCAGTTTGTGTTTCAGAGTTTCTTTGAGGTTATGGGAGGGAATAGAAAGGATTGCAGGTGGAGTGGGACTTATAGCCTGCGGGGTCAGATCAATGACATTGGGGTTTTGGAACAGCCTGCCTGTAGGAAGTTTGACTGCTGGTTGGCTACAGAAGCTGAAGTAAGTGGGGAAGGGACATGGTGTTTTGCCTGGTATGGAAGGCCTAGAGAGTATGGTGTCTCACTGGGTTGGTGGTCACTAACCTCTTGGTCATTTTGGTTTATTTGAAGCATGTGTTTCAGAGAGACTCTGAGGTGGTAGGAGATAGGAGGGTTTGGGAGTCGAGTCAAGAGCATTTTAAAAACTATCCCCACATTCATGAATTTTCTCTTATACCCTGGTCCTGACTGGTGGCTGGCCCACCAAGTTAGCTCTACAGAAACTTTTCAGTTTCATGAGGTGATAATTATTAATTTTTCTAAGTGACTTTCTTAATGGTATTCTGTTTAGAAAACTGTCTCAAGTGCCAATGTATTAAAGGTTATTCTTCAATTTCTCTTCTATCAGGTTCAGTGTATCTGGTTCTATGATTATGTCTTTGACCCACTTGGGCTTGAGATTGTGCCACATGCTAAATATGAATCTATTTACTTAACTCTACATGCAGACATCTGTTTATACATCATCTTTTATTGAGGATGTTTCTTTTCTTCATTGCATATTTATTGTTTCTTTATAAAAAATCAAGTGTTTATATGTGTTCGGCTATATGCCTGGGTCTTTGATTCAATTCTGTTCACCAACATGTCTTTATTTATGAAAATACAATGTAGTTTTGATTACTATCTATTTGTAGTACAGGTTCAAATCTGAAATCATGATACCTTCAGTTTTATTATTCAGAATTGTTTTAGATATTCTGGACTTTTTGGTTTTTCATATTGAGTCATAGAAACATTAAATTAACATGGGAGAGTTTTCCATTTTCTGGAATCTTCTTCAATTTCTTTTTTCAAAGACTTAAAGTTCTAGTCAAATAGGTCTTTCACTTCTTTGGTAAGTGTAACCCCATGATATTTTGTTATTTGTGGCTATTGTGAAAGGGGATGTTTCTCTGATTTCCCTCTCAGCTTCTTTATAATTTGTGTATAGGAGGGCTACTGATTTTTTTGAGTTGATCTTGTATCCTGTCACATCATTGAAGGCACTTATTAGGTGTAGAAGTTCTCTGGTAGAATTTTTGGTGTCACGTATATACTATTATATTATATACAAATAACAAAAGTTTGACTTCTTCCTTTTTAATTTGAATCCTCTTGATCTCCTTTTGTTCTCTTATTGTTACTGCTAAACATTTAAGAACTATGTTGAAGAGATATGGATGGAGAGAGTGCACAGCCTTGTCTTGTTCCTGACTTTAGTTTAATCACATTGAGTTTCTCTCTATTTAATTTGATGTTGGCTGTCAGCTTGCTGTTTATTGCTCTAATTATATTTAAATATGTTCCTTGTATCCCTAATATCTCTAAGACCTTTATCATGAAGGGGCATGGATTTTATGAAATGCTTTTTCAGCATTTAATGAAGTGATTATTAGGTTTTTCTTCCAGTTTATTTATATGATGGGTTGCACTGATAGATTTTTGAATGTTGAACCAGCCTTGCATCTCTGGAATGAAGCCAACTTTCTCATGGTGGATGATTTATTTGATGTGTTCTTGGATTTGGGTTGCCAGTATTTTATTGAGTATTTTTGCATCCTTGTTCATGAGTGAGAATTGACTGTAATTCTCTTTCTTATTTGACTCTTTGTATGGTCTTGGTATCAGGATAACTGTAGCCTCATAAAAAAGTGTTTGCAATGTCCCTTATGTTTCTATTATGTAAAACACTTTGAGGAGTATAGGTACTAGCTGTTCTTGGAAGTTCTGGTAGAATTCTGCACTAAACATACAGCCCCAGGCTTTTTTGGGGGGGGGAGATTTATGATGACAGCTTTTATTTCCTTGCAGTTTATAGGTCTTTTTAAATTGCTCACTTGGTCTTTGCTTAAATTTGGTACCTGGTGTTTCTCTAAAAAAAATTGTCCATTTCTTTTACATTTTCCAATTTTGTGAAATACAGATTTTTAAAGTATGACCTAATGAATCTCTGAGTTTCCTCAGTGTCTGTTGTTATGCCCCCATTTTCATTTATGATTTTGTCAATTTGAATGCTCTCTTTCTGCCTTTTGATTAGTTTGGATAAGGGTTTTTCTATCTTCTTATTTTCTCAAAGAAGCAGCTCTTTGTTTCATTGATTTTTTGTATTGTTTCCTTTGTTTCTATTTTGTTTATTTCAGCCTTCAATTTGATTATTTCCTGTCTTTTGCTCTTCCTGGGTGAGTCTTCTTCTTGACGTTCTAGATCTTTCAGGTGTGCTGTTAAGTCACTAATGTGATCATTGTCCATTTTCTTTATGTGGGCACTTAATACTATGAACATTCTTCTTAGTATTGCTTTCATAGTGTTCCATAGATTTGGAGATGATGTGCCTTCATTTTTGTTGAATTCAAGGAAGTATTTCTTTCTTTGTTTCTTCCTTGACCCAGGGGTGGTCCAGTAGTTCGCTGTTTAATTTCCATGGGTTTGTAGACTTTCTGAGAGTAGTATTGTTGTTAAATTCTAACACAGGAGACCACTTCTTAAAGTCCCCAGTAGTACAGACACTGAAAACAACATTAAATAAATGATACATCCTGAAACTGAGAAGCTTCTGTAAAGTAAAGGACAGAGTCAATAAGACAAAATAGCAGCCTACGGAATGGGAAAAGGTCTTTACCAATCCCACATCAGACCAAGGAAGGATCTCCAAAATATATTTTAAAAAACCTCAGGAAATTATACATTAAAGTTCTAAAAAAAAATTGTGTACTGAACTAAACTGAGAATTCCCAAGAGAAGAATCTCAAATGCCCAAAAGATACTTAAGGATATTTTCAACATCTATCAGGGAAATGTGAATCAAATCAGCTCTGAGGATAACTTATGTTGAAGAGGTTGTGTTCACTCATCCATTACTGGTGGGAATGCAAACATGTCCATCCAGTTTGGAAGTCAGTATGGTGGTTTCTCAGAAAATTCGGAATTAAGGTACCTCAAGATTCAGCAATACGACTCTTGGGCATATACCCAAAAGACGCCCAATCATACTACAAAAGTAGTACTACAAAACACATTAACCCTGAAACCCACACCATACAAAGATTTATAAAAGAAGAGAATTACAGACAAATTTTGCTAATGAACATAGTTGCTAAAATGCTCAATACTGGATTTCCAAATGAATCCAAGAACAAAGCAAGGACCACCTATTTGAATGTCCATCATGTTCAAGAAGGCTTTCTTCCAGAGATGCGTAGATTGTTCAACATATAAAAATTAGTAATTTAATCCACTAAATAAACAAACAAAGTTTTAAAAAAATGTATCTTTTTTAATTAGATGCTAATAATACCATTGTGATTTTCTATTGTGATTTGATAAGTTTAATTTTCTGTGTACTTGCAGATGTGTGGTTGTTATTTTTTTTTTTTTTTTTTGATTTTGGAAAGTTTTCTTTCATAATCTTGTAGATGTGGTATACGACATTACTTGGGATTTTTCTCCCTCACTAATTTCTATACTTTAAAGGTGTGAATTTTTCATAGTATCCAACATTTTCTGTGTATTTTTTTTATTGAGAAAAGGAAAAAAAAAGTTTCTGCCTCCTCCCAGCCTCCCATTTCCCTCCCCATCCTCCCACCCTTCTCCCCCTCCCCCCACTCCTCTCCCCCTCCCTCTCCAGTCCAAAGAGCAGTCAGGGTTCCCCGCCTTGTGGAAAGTCCAAGGTCCTCCCCCCTCCGTCCATGTCTAGGAAGGTGAACATCGAAACTGGCTAGGCTCCCACCAAGCTGGAATATGAAGTAGGATCAAAACCCAGTGCCATTGTCCTTGGCTTCTCTTCAGCCCTCATTGTTCGCCATGATCAGAGAGTCCGGTTTTATCCCATGCTTTTTCAGTCACAGTCCAGCTGGCCTTGGTGAGCTCCCAATAGATCAGCCCCATTGTCTCAGTGGGTGGGTGCACCCCTCGTGGTTCTGACATCCTT
>NW_026068274.1:464567-471217 GCF_014885135.2 Alexandromys fortis | reverse complement strand
TTTCATTAGATGCTGAAAAAGCATTTGACAAAATTCAACATCCCTTTATGATAAAAGTCTTGGAGAGACTAGGGATACAAGTGTCATACCTAAATATAATAAAAGCTATATAGAGCAAGCTGACACCTAACATCAAATTAAACGGAGAGAAACTCAAAGCCATCCCACTAAACTCAGGAACACGACAAGACTGTCCACTCTCGCCATACCTCTTCAATATAGTGCTTGAAGTTCTAGCAATAGCAATAAGACAACATAAGGGGATCAAGGGGATTCGAATTGGAAAGGAAGAAGTTAAACTTCTGTGTATTTTTTAACCTGTTTTTTAAGAATAGTCATAATTCTACATTATTTCCTCTAAGTTTCACCTCTGTTATCTTCCCTTAGATCCACGATAATTTTTAGGTCTTTCCTTTGAATCTTCTAATTGGTATATTGACTATTTCTTTTATTTTCCTTAGAAGATTTTATTCATTTATTTTATGTATCTGAGAACTCCATCTTCCTGTACACCTTTATGACAGAAGTTGTCAATTTATACTATAGATCATTGTAAGCCACCATGTGCTTCCTGGGAATTGGACTTGCCGAGACTGGCTGGAGGTGCTGGGATTGAGACATGGAGGCTTCTTTTCAGGTGGAAGAACAGCAACCTTTATTCTGCCCCAGCCAAAGACTTTTATTCTTGTACTGCTTCTGTGAAAAACCACCAGCCAGAAAGAACACAAACATCCTTGTCAATTACAGACCACAATTGTAGTTTCTGATTTATGAATTGATAAAAAATGTTATTATATTATTTCTTATGATATTTACCTCTAATATTAGGAACTAAGGTCTATTAGTTGAGAATAGAAGACTGTATTAAACCAACAAATGATAAATCAAGGAAAAATACACATTCATAAAAACTAAAGCTGTATTATAGTGTCCACAGTGTTTAAACATCAGTATAACTATGGAAATCTACAATTATAATGAGAGAAAAAAAGGGTGGAAGGAGGCAGAAGAGATAACTAAAGAAGAAGAGGAAATTGCAATGATTTTGACTGGAACAATGAAAGAAAACTGTGTACTACAGAAACATGCAAAATATAAATTCCAATTAAACAATAAACAGTATAAAACAGAAAGGAAAATAATTAAGTTGTAGTTAAGTGAGAGTGAATATGTTAAAGAATTAGAATAGGAGAAAGACAACATGAAAATGTACAATGACTAATGCAATCACACTGCCAATCAGGATACAGACTCGACTCAGTGGTTTGTCCTTTTCTTTCTATCTGCCCCATGGTGAATCACAAAGAAATTTTTGATGAAAGGTAAGGTGCTGTTTGTAATGTTAACTCTAATCTAGAAAATCAGTTGTAAGGACTGCTGTTCAACATCCCTTTATGATAAAGGTCTAGGAGAGATTAGGTATACAAGGGTCATACCTAACTATCATAAAAGCTATTTACAGCAAGATTACAACTAACATCAAATTACATGGAAAGATACTCAAAGCCATCCCACTAAAATCAGGAACATGACAAAACTGTCCACTCTCTCCATACCTCTTCAATGTAGTGCTTGAAGTTCTAGCAATAGCAATAATACCACATAAGGGGATCAAGAGAATTCAAATTGGAAAGGAAGAAGTTAAACTGTTGTTAATTACAGATGATATGATAGTATACATAAGGGACCCCAAAAACTCTACCAAAGAACTCCTACAGCTGATAAACACCTTTAGTGATGTGACAGAATACAAGATCAACTCCAAAAAATCAGTTGCCCTCCTATACACTAAGGATAAGGATGTAGAGGGGAATTCAGAGAAGCATCACCTTTCACAATAGCCACAAATAGCATAAAATATCTTGGGGTAACTCTGACCAAGGAAGTGAAAGATCTATTTCACAAGAACTTTAAGTCTTTGAAGAAAGAAATTGAAGAGGACACCAGAAAATGGAAGGATCTCCCTTGCTCTTGAATTGGGAGGATCAACATAGTAAAAATGGCAATTCTCCCAAAAGCAAACTATAGATTCAATGCAATCCCCATCAAAATCCCATCAAAATTCTTCACAGACCTTGAGAGAACAATAATCAACTTTGTATGGATAAACAAAAAACCCAGGATAGCCAAAACAATCTTATACAATAAAGGAACATCTGTAGGCATTACCATCCCTGACTTCATACTCTATTACAGAGCTTCAGTATTGAAAACAGCTTGGTATTGGCATAAAAACAGAGAAGTCAATCAATGGAATCGAGTAGAAGACCTGGATTTTAACCCAAAAACCTATGAACACCTGAATTTTGATAAAGGAGCTAAAAGTATACAATGGAGTAAAGAATGCTTCTTCAACCTGTAGAAGAATGAAAATTCGATCCATATCTATCACCATGCACAAAACTCAAGTCCAAACAGATTAAAGACCTCAATATCAGGCTGAACACACTGAACCTGATAGAAGAAAAAGTAGGAAGTACTCTACAACATATGGGCACAGGAGATCACTTCCTACATATTACCCCAGCAGCACAGACATTAAGGGAAACATTGAATAAATGGGACCTCCTGAAACTGAGAAGTTTCTGTAAATCAAAGGACACTGTCACTAAGACAAAAAGGTAACCTACTAACTGGGAGAAGATCTTCACCAACCCCGCAACAGACAAAGGTCTGATCTCCAAATTATATAAAAAGCTCCAAGAAACTAGACTTTAAAATGCTAATTAATCCAATTAAAAAATGGGGCACTGAACTGAATAGAGAATTCTCAATAGAAGAAGTTCAAATGGCCAAAAGACACTTAAGGTCATGTTCAACCTCCTTAGCGATCAGGGAAATGCAAATCAAAACAACGTTGAGATACCATCTTACACCTGCCAGAATGGCTAAAATCAAAAACACCAATGATAGCCTTTGCTGGAGAGGATGTGGAGCAAGGGGAAAACTCATCCACTGCTGGTGGGAATGCAAACTTGTACAAGTACTTTGGAAATCAGTGTGGAGTTTTCTCAGGAAATTTGGGATCAACCTACCCTAAGATCCAGCAATACCACTCTTGGAAATATACCCAAGAAATGCCCTATCATGCTACAAAAGCATGTGTTCCACTACGTTCATAGCAGCATTATTTGTAATAGCCAGAACCTGGAAACAACCTAGATGCCCTTCCACGGAAGAATGGATGAAGAAAGTGTGGAATATGTACATATTAGAGTACTACTCAGCGGTAAAAAACAATGGCTTCTCGAATTTTGCATGCAAATGGATGGAAATAGAAAACACTATCCTGAGTGAGGTAACCCAGACCCAAAAAGATGAACATGTAATGTACTCACTCATAATTGTTTTGTAGCCATAAATATAGGACATTGAACCTAAACTTAGCGATCTGAGAGAAGCTAAATAAGAAGGTGAACCCAAAGAAAAACATACAGTTATCCTTGTGGATATTGGAAGTAGACAAGATTTCTGGGCAAAATTTGGGAAACGAGGGCCGGGGTTGGATGGGGGAAAGGGGAGATGGGGAGAGACAAGTGAGAAGGGGAGGGTAAAAACAGTTTGGGGGATTGGGATGGTTGGGATAATAGAAGGATGTATATGGGAGCAGGGAAGTATATATCTTAATTAAGGGAGCCATTTTAGAGTTTGCAAGAGCTTTGACTCTAGAGGGGTTCCCAGTGGTCCAGAGAGATGTACCCAACTAGGTCCTTGGGCAGCTGAGGAGAGAGAGCCTGAAATGGCCCTATCCTATAGCCATACTAATGAATATCCTGCATATCACCATAGAACCTTCATCTGGCGATGGATGGAGATCGAAACAGAGACCCACATTGGAGCAATGGACTAAGCTCCCAAGGTCCAAATGAGGAACAGAAGGAGGGAGAACTGAGCCAGGAAGTCAAGATCGTGAGGGGGGCACCCACCCAATGAGATGGTGGGACTGATCTATTGGGAGATTCCACAACAAATGTACTTCTGTTTTATGCCATGTTTTCATTGTTGTTCTCAACCATGGAAGAGCTCACATTTATGATACCCTGCCTTTCAAAAATAGACTATCAGAACAAAAAATGGAATAAAAATTGACCAAAATGTTTAACATTTTTATTGCGAAGACACATAATGAAAATACTTGAAGTTTAAAACAACCTGATATTTATAGAAAATCACCAAAACATCACAGGAAAATAATGTTTATATAGAGTATAATCTCATTATATAAGCAACTATATTGCAAGGAATTAAATATGCATCAAAATCTGAAATAGTTTCACATTGTCTGGTTCTTTAACATGTTCTCTCATAACAAGAAATGTTATGACTTAATTTTTTCTACTACAATTATTTATTTATTCATAATAGTTAATGCTTGAATAGTATGTTTAAAATAATGATGCATAAATTTGGTTTACAGAAACTGAAGACAATAAAGTTCAAATGTGGATACAATGTTTCTAAATTTATAAGAAATATATATCTGTATACGTATTGACAAAGCTTTGAAATTTAATTTAAAATATGTGTCTGTGTAATAATTTGGTAAACATATGAAGATTTGTACAATGAACTAATGTGAGGTATAATAAGAAACTTTATGAAATGTATCCATTACATGAATTTTGTGATGCTTTCTAATAGTTGAGTTTCTGTTAAAAGACTATTTTATACTCTTTACATATGTAAGGTTTTTCACTAGTTTGGATCTGTGGTAAGCATGAAGAGTTGAGACTTGGGTAAAGGATTTGCCACATTCCTGACATCTGTAAGGTTTCTCCCCAGTATGGATTCTGTGATGTCTGTGAAGAGTTGAGTTGTGGGTAAATGACTTGCCACATTCTTGACATCTGTAAGGTTTCTCCCCAGTATGGATTCTGTGATGTCTGTGAAGACCTGAGACAGTGGTAAAAGACTTGCCACATTCTTGACATCTGTAAGGTTTCTCACCAGTATGGATTCTCTGGTGAGTTTGAAGTTTTGCATGACTTGTAAATGATTTACTACAATCTTTACACTTGTATCCCTTCCTTTCAGGATTAAGTCCCCTATGCCTAGGGAGGCATGAATATCTGTTAAAACCCTTCTCACATTCCATGTAGTTGTTTTTCCATTTTGTTTCCTTATATAATGCTTCTCTTGTGTCTGATCACACCACAAATATAAAGGTTTGTGTTACAATCAAAATCCCCTTAAAATTATCATGTATGTATTGGCTCTTGGGAAAAATAAATTTCTTCTATGTATGATAATTAATGAGTAAAGCCATATTGTGATTTGTTGTTTTGGGAATTTCTCCCTTCAAGATGAGTATTCTGATAACTAGTCCTCCTAGAGTTCCTAGGTAATGTTTTAGTAACATCATTAAATGTGTAAGATTTCTCACAACTAGAAAACCATGATATATTTCCAGTCTCATTTGATTGAGAAAACAATGTCTTCTGTATATCCCAATTGAATAGCTTGGTACAAAATATAATTATTAATATAATTATTAGTTGAGGGAACTCTAGTGAATCTTTAATAGCATATGTGTCATTCAGTTTTTATGTTTTTCAAAATTTTTTTGTAGAATAAAAACATGTTTCAAAACTTTATATTTTTTTTCTGAAAAAACTGCTTTGGAAAATATAAGTGACCTAAAGTGATCTAATGTAACATCTTGCAAGACAAGGTAGAGATTACTGAAAAATTTTTGCGGGATAATCCAGGGTGGTTTGTGAATTCAGATTATTTCAATCGTGACATAATCCATTCTCTTTTCTATCTTCCCCAAATTTTGAGAATATCTTTAAATGCGAGGTTTTTAAGTCACTACTTACATCTATACCTGATATTAAATTCTGGGTAGGATCTTGTCTATTCTTCTGTGAAAATATGTCTTGTCTTTGATGAAAATAGAAAACTGGAAGAAAGAAAATACATAATTATCTGTATTTGTATACTTATGTGAAACACTTTTACCTATGTAAGTGATACAATTTTATAAATATGTAGACCCATATGCAAGGTGGCATATTACAAAAAGTAATCTTCAGATCATTTATTCTAATGAAACAATCTTTGTAAGGCAAATGGATAGAAAATCTTTTATAACATAATAAACAAATTCTAAAAATGGAAGAATTTAAGTTATGTTACCTTAGATATTCCAATCCTAATTTTTCAGAATAATAAACAAGACTATGATGGGTTGAGTGAAATGACCCTATATAATAGATGTATGTATACAGGCCCAGAAGTTGGTGGATATTTATGGGTAAGATAAAAAGGTATCAACTTACTGGAAAACATGTATATCTATTGAGAACAATGATCTCTCTGCTTCCTGTTGTGTTTCTAGATGGGACCTCTCCCGGCAGCTGTAGCCCCTAGTCAACTACTAATTCTGATTCATCATAATGGATCTTTCTTCTGTATATTGCCTTTATCTTGGAGTTTTATTACAGCAATTGAAAAGTAACTTATATAAAGACTATAACTCAACTACAAAAAAAAAATCACACTACCGCACGTACTGGCTTTGTGGGAGCCTAGGCAGTTTGGATGCTCACCTTACTAGACCTGGATGGAAGTGGGTGGTCCTTGGACTTCCCACAGGGCAGGGACCCTGATTGATCTTTGGGCTGACGAGGGAGGGGGACTTTTTTTTG
>NW_026068274.1:459840-464251 GCF_014885135.2 Alexandromys fortis | reverse complement strand
ATTTTTTATTAAAATGTCTGCCTCCCCCCACCTCCCTTTTCCATCCCCCTTCCCTCACTCCCCATGCCTCACTCACATCCCCCTCCCTCTTCAGTCCAAAGAGCAGTCAGGGTTCCTGCCCTGTGGGCAGTGCAAGGTCCTCCCCACTCCATCCAGGTCTAGGAAGGTGAGTATCCAAACAGGCTAGGCTCCCACAAAGCCAGTACATGCAGTAGGGTCAAAACTAAGTGCCATTGTCCTTGGCTTCTCAGCAGCCCTCATTGTCCACCATATTCAGAGAGCCTGGTTTTATCCCATGCATTTTCAGTCCCCTATAGAACCGAAAGCAGTGACATGATGTGTTGAATGTTGTCCTCACTGTATGTTAAATATTGACACAACTCAGGGTCAAATTCTAGAAGTCTGAACCAACCCAAGCTACTGAGTCCCATTGTTTAGGATTCCTTCTTGCCCCATGTGGATTGTTATACTGCCAGCCTTGCTGTTCTCAGAAATGACCACAAAATTATATTATGACATCAAAAAATATAAAAATACAAAAAAGAAAATATAAAGAACTTCTCATTATTTGAAAGTATTATAAACTTCTCTCTAGGACAAAATTGTCCACTTTATTCATTAGTTTAAATAAATAGTAAGAAAAGTGACAGCTATATTTAGCCATGTTCTCTAGTTTTTTTCATTATTCCAAGTGATGTTTTCTCTGTTTACCAAGATTCATATTCTTTCTTTAGCATCATATTGTGTTTGTAACAAGTTTTAATTCTTAAATATGTAATATATATTACATCTGGGCCAGTTTCCCCTGCCTCCTCTCCTTAAGTCACTTACTCCCATACCCCTCTCTTCCCAAACCATAAACCACTCTTCCTCCATTGCTGTTGGGAAAGGATGGGTCTCCATTGGGCATAGAAAAACATGGCATTCCAGTTTACAGTAAGACAAAGAATCTCCCTATGTATTGCGGCTTGCCATTATGGGAGGTAGGGTCCCAAAAGCCAGAATAAGACTAAGAAAAAGCAACTGTTTTCTCTGATAGGAGTGTCATAAGAAGACCAAGCTACACAACTGTAACATCTATTCAAAAGGCCTAGGTCAGTTGCATGGAGGACCTACATTGTCTGTTTGGTCTTTTGCAGCCACAATGAACCCAGGTTAGTTGACTCTGTGAATGTATTGTTAGGCCCTCCTCTACTTATGAGCTCTCAATATCCCAGCTTCTCAAGGCTACTGCTCCAGATATGAGGTAATAAATACATAGGCTCTGCCAGATACTCTGGATGTCAACCCTTCAGTTGGTAGTTAATTAGCTAGCTAATACTTTTAGTGAAAACAAAGCAAAATTTATTTGTCTGTTGTGAATGGAAATTCAAAAGTCAACTAATTCTGGCAACACAAACTCCCTTAAAATGATCTTGTTTTATTCACCTGGTTATTATTTACTTGTGAGAAGTCACACAAGATTTTGAATTTGCTCATGTTATAAAATGTTGATTCCATGGCTATCTCCTGTATTTCAATGAGCCTTTTGTTAAAGAATAACTGTGTTTATAGAATAATATAACAATATTAAATAAAATAGTGCATTTTCACAATTACAACTTCAAATATGTACTCTCTTTTTTTCCTGTGTTAGTAAATGAAAGAACAAATTTCTGTAATTTTTCTGAAATTTTGTTCCTTTTATTTGAAAAGGAAATAATAACTTTTTTTTTTCTTCTGAACTTTGACTTTATATACTGGGAAACTCCATACCACAGGGTTGGGGGGTTGGGCCTGATCTCTTCCAAAACAAATATCTTCCCTCACATATTAGGAAATTCACTTCTTTTTCTTCCATTTTCTAGAAATTTACATTTAACCCTTCAATTTCACCCCCATGTTCACAGGTATGTGGCCTTTCTATGGTTGAATTTTCATCAGCTTTTATTCTGGCTTCATAAAGCATTGAATTGCTTGTTTTAAATGTTCTGAATTTTCTTTATCCATTCTTGTTTTGAGAGTCATCTAGGTTGTTTTTACGTTCTTCAAATTACAAATAAAACTCCCATGAACACAGTGGAATGAGAGACCTTGTTATGATTAAGCTGTCCTTGTCTAAATATCCAAATATTGTATTGCTGGGTCTTGAGATTAATTATTTCAAAATTTTCCAAGAAATTTCCATACTTATTTCTACAGGGAATGTATAAATTTTCACTCTTACAAGCACTGAAGAGGTGTTCCCCTTGTTCCACATCCTCTCCAGCATAAGCTGTCATTTGTAGTTTTGATCGTATCCATTCTCACTTATTAAGGTGTAATTTGGGAATTATTTTTATTTTCATTTTCCTGATTTCTAAAGATCATAAACAGTGGTTTAAGTGCATCTTGACCATTTTCAGTTCTCCTGTTGAGAATTCTCTGTTTGATCAGTTTTCTGTTTTTTATTTTTTTTTCAAAAATTTAAATATATCTTTAAAAATAGTTTTAGCTAAATGAAAATATACAAAACATATCCAAGTTCATGGGCAGGAAAAATAGAAAAACAGGGCTACGTCAATCTTAAAATTGAAAGAAAAACCTCTGAATCTTCTCCATCTGTGAAGGAAGAAAATATTTACAAGCCACATATCTGATGAATAATTAACAATCAGAATATAAAGAATGCCTTCAAACAAACAACTCCAACTATCCTGTCTAAGAAACAGACAAAGTACTTCTCCAAAGAATAATTCAAAAAGCCAAGACATGTGAAAATATATCCAACATTACCAACAATTCATCAGGAGGAAGTCTCAATCCTGAATATCTATGCCCCTAATATAGAAGCACCCACGTACGTAAAAGAAACATTACTAAAACTCAAGGCAGCCATCAAACCGCACACACTAATAGTAGGAGACTTCAACACTCCTCTCTCACCAATGGACAGGTCAATCAGACAGAAAACTAACAGAGAAATAAGAGAATTAATGGAGGTAATGAATCAATTGGACTTAACAGACATCTATAGAATATTCCACCCAAATAGGAAAGAATATACCTTCTTCTCTGCAGCCCATGGAACCTTCTCAAAAATTGACCACATACTCGGTAACAAAGCAAACTTACACAGTTAGAAAAAAATATTAGTAACCACCTGTGTCTTACCAGATCATCACGGATTAAAGTTAGAATTCAACAACAATGCTACCCCCAGAAAACCTACAAACTCATGGAAACTGAACAGTCAACTACTGAACCATACCTGGATTAAGAAAGAAATAAAGAAAGAAATTAAAGTCTTCCTTGAATTCAATGAAAATAAAGAAACAACATACTCAAACTTATGGTACACTATGAAAGCAGTCCTGAGAGGAAAGTTCATAGCACTAAGTGCCCACTTAAAGAATACAGAGAAAGCACACATTGGAGACTTAACAACCCACCTGAAATCTCTAGAAAAAAAAAAGAAGCAAACTCACCTAGAAGAGTAGAAGACTGGAAATAATCAAACTGAGGGCAGAAATCAACAAAATAGAAACACAGGAAACAATCCAAAGAATCAATGAAACAAAAAGCTGGTTGCTGGAGGAAATAAACAAGACTGATAAACCCCTATCGAAACTAATCAAACGGCAGAGAGGGAATATGCAAATTAATAAGATCAGAAATGAAAATGGGGACATAACCACAGACACAGAGGAAATTCAGAGAATCATTTGATCTTACTACAAAAGCCTGTATGCCACAAAACTGGAAAATGTAAAAGAAATGGACACTTTTTTAGATAAATAGCATACACAAAAGTTAAACCAGAACCAGGTGGACATTCTAAATAGACCTGTTAGCCGCGAAGAATTAGAAGATGTTATTAAAAACCTCCGTACCAAAAAGAGCTCAGGACCAGATGGTTTCAATGCAGAATTCTACCAGAACTTCCAAGAAGACCTAATACCTATACTCCTTAAGGTATTTAACAATATAGAAACAGAAGAGTTATTACCAAATTCCTTTTATGAAACTATAGTTACTCTGATATCAAAAGCACACAAAGACTATACCAGGAAAGAGAATTACAGGCCAATCTCTCTCATGAACATCCACGCAAAAATCCTCAACAAAATACTGGCAAACCGAATTCAAGAACACATTAGAAAAATTATCCATTATGATCAAGTAGGCTTCATCCCAGAGATGCAGGGCTGGTTCAACATACGAAAATCTATCAATGTAATCCATCATATAAATAAGCTGAAAGAAAAAACCATATGATCATTTCATTAGATGCTGAAAAAGCATTTGACAAAATTCAACATCCCTTTATGATAAAAGTCTTGGAGAGGCTAGGGATACAAGGGTCATACCTAAATATAATAAAAGCTATATACAGCAAGCCGACAGCTAACATCAAATTAAACGGAGAGAAACTCAAAGCCATCCCACTAAA
>NW_026068274.1:447198-457036 GCF_014885135.2 Alexandromys fortis | reverse complement strand
AAAAAATAAAAAAATAAAAAAAAAAACAAATGGAAACTCACTTTCTTTGATAAATTGTTTTACAACACCAAAAGGGCCACAATCCCTATGGAGAAAAGGTCCTGATATGTTGAAACTGTTTGGTAATTATAAGAATGTCCTGTGTGTGATCAGGAGGCGGGGGAGGGAAATGGGAGGCAGTGGCGGGGAGGAGGCAGAAATCTTTAATAAATAAATAAATTTAAAAAAGAAAAAAAAAAGAATGTCCTGTGTGATGTTTTGCAAGATTGAAGGTAAATATCTTCCAGCCTGCAGCCGGTGCAATATGACTGCAATCTTTGTCCTTAAATCCCCTAGCCTCTTTTGTCTTTCCCAGGAAGGGGGGCCTATTCTAGAAAACTCACTGTACTCTTAATTCATTTAATAAACTTTGGTGATTTGTAACATTCCTCCATGCACTATTTCAGAAAAAAAAAAATAGATTATGACTAAATAAAAGATATAACCAAAATAATTGACTTACCAATTAAAGTAGTTCTAGATTTTATAAAAATACACTTCAGAATGAAGGAAATATTTGTCATTATGCTGTTACAGCATATTTACACAATATAATAAATTCATTGATATAGTACAGTTTATGTGTTCAAACTACTTATACGTAGTATTATTTTGGGACAGTTGCATAATTTTAAAGTATTTTGGGTGGCTGGAGAGAAGGTTCAGTGGTTAAGAGACCAGACTGATCTTACAGTAGATTCAACGTCAATCCATTGTATTTATGTAGGGTAGTTTATCACTGCCTTTAATTTCACCTCCTGTGAATCCAACAGTATTCCGTGTGTGTGTGTGTGTGTGTGTGTGTGTGTGTGTGTGTGTATTTGGACATGAACACATAATTTATAATAAACAAATCAAAGCAAAAACAATGTGAATCTATAATTGGGGTACGGACACTTTTACTTGGAGTTTAATATTTGGAGATATTTGGAGATAAATATTCAATGTCCAGCAGAGGGCAGTGTATACTTCTCAGAAACTGACAAGTCCCAACGTTAACTACTAACTCAAATTTAATCTCTTTAGACAAATTCACATGCAGAATTAGAGTATACAACTTAGCAGGTGTTTCCTCAAGCTGCCCTTCCTCCCTGGGAGTAGAATTGTACCCTGGGTTGAAGAGATATAATTTAGTGGTGATGGTGATAGTAAAAGACACATACTGCAGTAAGTCACCATTTCCCCAATACCAGGAAAACCACAGAGTTGAGCAGCATTTGTGGATCCTTGGATCTCTTGAGATTTAAAGCAGGACCAGATGCATGTCTTATCCCTCCATCTTTCAAGTTTTGTGAAGATTGAAAAGGTTTTTGGAACGAACCTTCTCATGCCTTGCCTCATTTCTAAATCTAATAACTATTTCTTTCAGAGTCTCCCCACAATCTGTACTGATGCTGAGGTATAAGGGTCTCTAGCAGTTACTGTTGTATCTTTCCACACTGGTTCCAGGAATAGCCTGGTCAAGCCTCTTGACCTAACAATTAACAATTAACAAGCATTCACTCTTCTGTCACTTAACCCTGAATATAATTTTGTTCTGGTGCTTTTGGTTTACAAGACTAAATAGACGGGAGCAGAGAAATATATATCTTAATTAAGGGAGCCATCTTAGGGTTAGCAAGAGACTTGACTCTAGAGGGGCTCGCAGGTATCCAGGGAGATGTCCCCAGCTAGTACCTTGAGAAACTGAGCAGAGGGAATCTGAAATGACCCTATCCTATAGCCATACCGATAAATATCTTACATATCACCTTAGAACCTTCATCTGGCGATGGATCGAGATAGAGACAGAGACCCAAATTGGAGCACCTGGCTAAGCTCTTAAAACCCAAATGAGGAGCAGAGGGAGAACATGAGCAAGGAAGTCAGGTCCACGAGGGGTGTACCCACCCGCTGTGAAAGTGGATCTGATCTATTAGGAGCTTATCAAGGCCAGCGGGACTGGGACTGAATAACCATGGGATGAAACCGGATTCTCTGAACATGGCGGACAATGAAGGCTTATGAGAAGCCAAGGACAATGGCACTAGGTTTCAATCCTAATACATGAACTGGCTGTGTGGGAGCCTAGCCTGTTTGGATGCTCACCTTCCTGGTCCTGGATAGAAGTGGGAGGACCTTGGACTTCCCGCAGGGCAGGAAACCTGGACTGCTCATCATTCTTGAGAGGGAGGAGGAATGGAGTGGGGGGAGGGGTAGTGGAGTGGGGGGAGGGGTAGTGGAGTGGGGGGAGGGGGAGATGTGTGGGAGGAGGTGGAAGAAAATGGGAAATGGGGAGGAGGTGGTAAGTTTTCAAAAAAATAAAGAAAGAAAAGAAAAAAAGACTAGAGTGCTGAAGGCTACTACATGCTACACCACATTTGTGCTCATCATAGTGAGACACAGATGGAAAAGTAAATTATAAATGTACATTTCCTTGGGCCTGTGTATAGGCTCTGTCCTGTGATAATGAGATTCCATGGCCAGGCACTGTTGCCATCCTAATGTTAAGTTTCCACAAAGAAGAAGATAAAGGGAATCACCTTCCTTCATTTGTGTCCTAGTTAGAATAAAAAGTGGAGATATTCTTCAACTGTTGCAGTAGAGAATAAAAACATAAAACCAAAAGTAAAAATTGAATTCCTCCCATAGATTTATTTGCTTGTATGACTAGAGTCAACAGGTCTCTAGAGAGAAGCATTTTCTGTGATGTTTTTCTACAACTAAATCAAAGTGGAGTAACAGTCCATTCACATTTTATAAATATTGGTATATTTTCTTTCATTTGAAGAAAATGAAATTCATTGTATAGTTCTTGCAAACTATGAAATTATATACTATTATTCTAATATACAATGATATAATAATATGCAACATATGACATATAATAACATGCACAATTATTAAATATAACATATTATATAACATAATTACTATATGAATATATGTTATATCATATAAAACAATATAACCAAAATACTATATATAATAAATATACAAACTGTATTATATATAACATTGTAGTAATATGTATGAAATAATTTCTCCTCTGACATTAGATTAACATTTTTCCACTTTGGGAAGATGTGGGGCTGTGATAAATCTGAGTACCATTGTATATAATCTCATTATAAGATTTTAAGTACTTCTCCATATGTGTTTCATCAAATGAGCTCATACTGAAGCAAAGTGAGTCCCTGCACTTTGCTAAGATGGCTCTGAGAACACAGAGAGGTAATATTGGATTGACATGAAGACTTAGGCACATAGAGGACTTTGTCGCTGCTGACCAATGATAACCTAAGATTGTTCACAAACAGCAGGGACAAGAAGGAAAGGAAGAGGTGCCATAGGGTGCTTAGCTCAGTGTGTCCATTTGCAAATATGTCCTCCAGAAATTTGTATGTAATAACACAAGTCACATGTAATAACCCTCTGTGTATATGTTGTTATGCTGTTTCTGCCATCTCAAGGAACTAAGAAACAAGAAAATAATCTGTAAAGTATATCTGAATTTGTGCACATTCCTTTAATCTTTACTGACATTTTATTCCTAAGGATAATGGCACACTTTTCTTGCTTTATGGCTCATATTCCTTGCTTTAGACTACAACAAAACTCCAATTTTAAGCAATTTTCAGTCTTAAATCATAAACACATTTCTCCTCTTTCAATAGTTTAGTACTGTAATCAAGGACACAGTAGTGCAGCTTCTAGAAGATAGCTTTTCTTTAATGGCATCCACCTGTGAATGTGAGATCACACAAGTATTACCTTGTTATTAGAAACTCAAATTTTCACACTTGGTGAATTATATTACACTGACGGACAAGCCTGTCATTTGTAGTGGGAAACCATACGAAAGCTAATCCTGTCATATAATGTATAGACTGGGAGTCAGGAAGTTCTCTTGTTCCATGTAGGAAGCAGCAGACAGAAGGAGAAAAAAATTTGTAACATGAACCTCAATAGTTTGTAGCCTGTGTTAGTTCAATACTTACTAAAACTCATAATGCATATAAATCCTGTATCTGTAGGTCTGAATTGGGGTCTAGCATCCTTCCCTTGTGGAGTCCTCCTCTCCAGTAACTCACATCAATATTTGAACATCAGCAATACCAAAGATGTACCTAATATAAAATCAAAACCACAGGTGGGCAGAAAAGAGTAGTAAAATAGTCATCAAAGAATCAAAAGATTTTAAAATTATGTCTTCACTTATTTATTTAGATACATATTTATTTATGGATTTAATTTGTGTGTGTGTGTGCGCGCATGTATGTGTGTGTGTGTGTAAATACCACAGCATGAGTGTGACAGGTACAAAAAAAACTTCTGTCAGTTGACACTTTCCTTCCACAATGGTAGTTCCAGGAATCAACTCCCACTGTGAGGCTTGACAAGTGTTCTCACATACTGAGCCATCTTGCTGTTTAAAAGGTTCTGAGTAGTTTATAATATACATAGTGCTGTGCATGTATTCAAACAGGAATAACAGAATCCTAGCTTCTTTCTTTTGTTTCCTTCCTTTATCCTTCCCTCCCTTCTTCTGTCCATCCCTCAGTCATTTCTTCCTTCTTTCCTTCCTTTCTTTCTTTCTTCCTTCCTTCCTTTCTTTCTTTCTATCGTTTTTGTCAATATTCTGTCTTCAAGATTTTTTACTTTTTAAAAATGTACTTCATGCTTTATATTTTGATCATATTCTTTCCCTATCCCAAACTCTTTCCAGAACTTTCCAGTTCTCTATCCCAACTTCATGTTCTGTTTCTTTCAAACAAAAACGACTTAAAACCCATCAAAAAACAAAGCAACAACAAAAATAAAAAAATGGACTAAGTAAAATGAGAAAATCATTCAGACAAAATAAAACAAAACAAAAAGGGCACACAAATAAACATACACACACACACACACACACACACACACACACATACAAACACCATAGTGTCTTTTTACTGTTGACTACTTCTTACTATGAGGCCTGCCCTGGAGTGTGTTTGATATATCAGTGACACTTGATTGGAGATAACTGATTTTTCCTTTTCGAAGTTATATATTACAAATAAATTCACGGCTAATGTTATGACTATTTGTCTTCTATTTCTTGGTGCTGGGATTTTGTCTGATTTGAATGTGTGCTGGTCTTCTGTGCTTGAGGACTTCACATGTGACTCAGTCCTGTTGTGTCTGGAAGATGCTGTTTCCTTGAAGTCATCCCTCATATCTGGCTCTTAAGCACTTTCTGCACACCTCCTCTTCTGCATATTCCCTGAGCCTGGAGGATAATAATTTGACAAAGACAACCCAGTTAGATATCTTCAACCATGTATAAGTTAAAGCAAACTTGAGCAAACCCACATGGTCCTGACGTTCCTCTTGCTTCTCCACAATATACTGTGTGACTTCTTTTATCATGATTTAATTTTTGCCTTCATTTTAGAGCTGTTCCCTTTTTATAACTTCCATGCCCCTAAAGCTCTGCCAGTTAAATATAGTATTTTGATATTAGATAAGAAGTAGGCAGGTGTTCATGAGTGTCTTCAAAACCATCACATATGTTATTTTTCATCAATACATTCTAATTCTTACTAAAGAACAAATACAGGCCCACTGTGTTTTTTCCCATTTTTCATTATAATTCTGTTTTGTATTGTCATGTAATTTTTATTTTTTATTTATAATGCTCAAGAAAGTCATGCAGTATAATATTTATTATCATAAATACTAATATTCATTAGCGTAATTCTATTGGTCAATCTGCTGAGGAACTAAGTACAGAGAATTAGCCTGGCAACTTGAGCATTCTGAGAAGGGACTCATGATGTAAATTTTCCTGTCCTCGGCATAGGTAGGAAAAGTCCTTAATAAAGAAATATTTAATCCCAGCACTTGGGAAGCAGAGGCAGGCACAAGTTCCAGGACAAGCTACAAAACCACAGAGAAACCCTGTCTCGAAAAACCAAAAAAAAAAAAAAATTATACATTAATGTCTATAGAGTTGGTTCTCAAATTTCCTAATGTTTTGAGGCCTTAATACAGTTTTTTACTCAGTGATGACTTCCAACCATAAAATTATTCATTGCTATTTCATAACTGTAAATTTTCTATTACTACTTATCACGATGTAATATTTAATCAATAGAGTATCTTATATATGACCTCTGTCCTGTGGGGACCATAAGACATAGGGTAAGAACATTGGTCTACATAGTATTCCTACTGGGGAAAATAAAAAGATGTAAAATTCAGCCTCAGAGGAGGTAACACCTTCTGACCTTGAACAGAAACTGCTTAGTAGTCAAAGCCTTGGGAAAGTATGATGCTCACAGACATAAACCTGCTCAGTGGGAGTCCATAAGTTTCCACTGAAGGATATAGAGACTCTAGGCTGACAATACAAAGAACTATCTCTTTGTGAGTGTTTATGATTTAATAAGCCAAGCAACTGGGGTTACTGTGATCTTTTGGGCAACCTCAGGAAGAAAGTCAACCCAGATTTTTGATGGCACAAACAACTAAGAAG
The DNA here is from genome assembly GCF_014885135.2 of Alexandromys fortis. Lineage (NCBI taxonomy): Eukaryota > Metazoa > Chordata > Mammalia > Rodentia > Cricetidae > Alexandromys > Alexandromys fortis. The sequence goes on along the minus strand of NW_026068274.1, from coordinate 450,495 downwards.
GAATTTTCTTGACCAAGACAAATTTGCATATTTGCATGACATGCCCTCTGAGTTCTCTGAGAAAATAAGAGACTCACACCATGTCTGTCTCAGCAGAGTTCAGTGGTGTCTTCACCATGGCTTTGATTCCACTTCTCTTCTTCCTCCTTCATTGTACAGGTCAGGAGAGTCATCTGCACCCTGATGTCAGTTCAGGGAAACTAACTGACAACAAGGTATATTATCTCTTCTTTTCTCACCCAAGGAAGTAATGCGTTTCTCTATTCCCAGGGTCCTTCTCTCAACCTGTGCTGACTCAGTCACCCTCAGCCTCGGCCTCCTTGGGAGCTTCAGTCAAACTAACCTGCACCTTGAATAGCGAGTACAGTACCTACATAATTCATTGGTTCCAACAACAACCAGAGAAGACTCCTAAGTATCTGATGTATCTTAAGGATAACGGAAATTATGGCAAGGGAGATGGGATCCCTGATCGCTTCTCTGGCTCCAGCTCTGGGGCTCATCGTTACTTAAGCATCTCCAACATTCAGCCTGAAGACGAAGCTATCTATATCTGTGGTGCAGATTATAGCTTTGGAGGACAAGTTGGGTGAGCACAGTGAACCAGATAAATGAGGAAGCAAAACAGGAACTATTTTCCTCTCTTGCTATCTAGGCTACTTTTTTTCTAGTACTTTGTGTTTCTTCACTATTCCCCTAGAGCTCACCTGCCTATCAAGGGATTAACTGTTCACTGCATTAGGTACTTTGCTATTACTTATATAAAACCACACAACAAGGGAAACTAACAGAAGAAAGAGTTCATAGGGAAATTATGGTTCTTTCAGGATAAGAAAGTCACAGAGAGGGAACAAGATCGGAAGTTCAAGGTTCACATCTCAATCATCAAACAGGGGGAGGGGTGTGGTACAGGGCTTTGAAAGTTCAAAGTTCACCCAAAGTAATTTAGTTGGCCACAATCCTTCACTTCCTAAACTTACCCAAATAGCACCACTAGTTTGGGACAAAGTAGTCAAATCCCAGAACCTAAGAGGGGAATTCTCACTCAAACCACCTCTTTGACCATGCAATTGAGCTCCATGCTGGCTTATCTCAAATAGCATGTATTCTTTCCCATCTTACTTTTCCTCCTATGGGCAGTTGACAAGATTTACAGTTTGCCTACTCTCAGTTCTTTGTACTGTTTTCTTTTAATCTCTGATGAAATTGTCTTCAAGCTTCAAAATTCACCTAGGAGGTAGAAGGAGATTAAAGGAAAAGGGAAGAAGGAGAGGAAGGACAAGTGGTAAGTGGGGAAGGAGAGAGAGACAGAGTGTCAAAGACAGGGAAGGGAAAGGGAAAGAAGAAGAAATATAATGAGACAGAGGAGAGGGAAATAGAGACAGAGAGAAAATACACAACATAAAATATTTGGTTGTATCTGATGTCATTCAAAGAGTTTTCCAGGTAATCACCAACAACTGGAGCTATGTAATATAGAACACAGAGGAGGGAGAGAATATACCAGAACAAAGATGGCAATCTATTTGCACCATAATAGTTTATATCCGTTAAGTATTAGGCCAGAGGCATTAGCTCATCATGACACACACCGTTGAGAATGATTAGGAGCAGTCTGTGTTCTTTCCCATGCCAGATACTTTATTGCTAGCATAATGTCCTCTGTCCTGCCTTACTCAACATATCACTTCCAGTTATTTTCTTTCTTAACCTAACTCAACCTCAAACCTACCTAAAGCCAATGATTGGGTAAAAAAAAAAATTCTAGAAATGACTCTGGAATTTCTATCAGATTTTAAAAATTTGGTTATTCTTCTCTTTTCTCTATATGCTCATGAGATTCTCAGGCTATTGGGATAAAAATACAAATGTATCTTTTTGGAATGACTATTTTTGGATGACCATGCTCACCAAATCTCTTTTCTTACTACATGTAGAAATCAAGACCAGATCAGATCTGTAATGTGTAGGACTGACACACAGAAAGAGAGGCGTATGTTCATAAGCCACAGTTCTCTCATAAAATGGGCTGGTGAAAGAATGCAAGGCCTGGAAGAGGATCAGGGTGAGCTGAAGGGCCTCATGAAGCAGGAAACTGGGATGTCATCACCACGGAGTACACAACTCTCTTCCTGATTCTCTCCATTTACGACACAAGTCACTGCATTGCTAGTGTGAAGCTCTCCTCATTCTGAAATCATCCCTTAATCCTTAATGCTACCAGTTAAAATGTAGGCATTAAAGAAGCAAAGATTCCCCTAGTGTCTTCCATATAAGCTACTGGGAAGTTCATGGAGTAAGACTCAATAAATGTTCACATTATTTTTCTTAGAAGACTTTTGTTCAAAAAGGATTGAGATCATTCACTTGTTTATATAAATAACATCTCCCCATACAGCAAAGGCACCAAAAATGAATAAATGATCTGATAAATACTGAGCCCTGGAACCAGAAAGGAAATGGCCTGGGACAGAATCTATGTCCTTCCTGGAGAGAATCAGGATAGAGAGCCACCAATTCCTCAAACTCTCCATCTTTGCAAGGACCAAGTAAACTGTTTTTGGACAGACAAGGTCTACTGTGTTACTTAAAGTAACTGATATTATAAATCAGAATGTGGAAAATAGCATAAGCCAAGTTAAACATTGTATTGCTGTTATCAACAGAAAAGAGGAATTAATACAATAATATAGATCAGAAGTAGTTAATAGATCCTCTCATTTCAAAGACATATATTTTTATTATGTATTGCATATCCAACATACAAAGATTGCTTTTATTTTCTTTGTCTCTAGCATTTTATCATTTATTATTTCATTTATTTATTTATTTATGTATTGAGCAATCATCTCAGAATGTGGACCAGACTGTCATCATACACAAACTGACCTAATGTTAGGGTACTGGGATTAGAGGCATGAGCTATTCTACATGGTATTTCTATTTTAGATATACAATTTAATTTTTCATTTTTGTTGAGATTATAATTTCAACATATCCCCTTCTCTTTCATTCCTCAAAACTCTCCCAGATACCCTTACTTGTTCTCTGTCTAATTCATTGACTCTTTGTGTACTAAATGCCATTGTACTGAAATTATATGTGCATGTATACATATGAATGCAAATATATATGTATATAAATATATAGATATAACTAAATGTGTTTATGTATGTACACATATATGCATACACACATATATATTTCTAAAGATAGCATGATCAGTCTTAAGAAAGTTAATTATATGACTGTTTTCTTTTTTTTCTATTTTTTTTACTTTTTTTTTATTTTTATTTT
>NW_026068274.1:441132-441958 GCF_014885135.2 Alexandromys fortis | reverse complement strand
TTACATATTGTTTAAGGGACTCTATTGCTTTCATAAAGTCGATTTTTTCCACTTCTTCTGTGTTAGGATGCTCCAGTCCTTCTGTTGTAAGATCATTGGGTTCTGGTGCTTTCATGTTGTTTTTCAGCTTATTGGGAGAATTTTTGCCTTGGCGCCTGCCCATCTCCTCCTATTGATGCTCTCTAATTGGTCTTTTAAAACCAGATCAGGTTTCCCTGCTGGCCAGAGGCTCCTCTTGCAAAATTCCCTCGTTCTGTTTCCTGGCTCCTGCCAGGGGCCAAGATTCCTCTCACCCCTCAGACGGGTCTTCAGGAAAAGAACCAGGTTCCCTGTTTGCCAGGGACCTCACCAACCAAAGGCCTACCTCTTTGATTTAATTTTCCTGGGGCAATCTGTTCTTGGTGTTGCACTGGTCCCTGTGGCCTGCGTTGTCTGCCACTGTGTCAGTACCCGCCGGTCTGGCCAGCGCCAGCTACATCGCCCGCTGTGCGCGACGGTTCAGGCCGCCGCTGCCGTGCGCGTCCGGGTCCGGCAGCCGCTGCAGTGCGCCTATATGACTGTTTTCATGGCTGAGCATTTGTTATCAAATAACCAATTGATGAACACTTCCCTGTGAATCACTGTTTCTTTTCCTTTCAGTATTGCTTAGGTGTCTGCTGTTTTTTGAGGGTTGAGGTGTCCTAGACTCTCCCCATTCACTGTGGCAGGTCTATTCCTGTCATCCTTGTTCACCTCTCATTTAGACAGTCATGTGGTGAGACTTTTCAGTGTAATTCCTGTCATTCACAGGAAATCCAATCTTATAGAAAACTCTCTGATTATATAT
>NW_026068274.1:434693-435781 GCF_014885135.2 Alexandromys fortis | reverse complement strand
TGGAAACTCACCAAGGCCTGCTGTTTTACTTTTAGATGAACTGTTTCTCGTGTAGGTATCACATCATTAGAATGCATTGGTATGTTTACAATTATGCTTCCAGTGACAGCATATTAAAAGTGGAGAGGTGCGGCGAACTCCCTGACCAGCAGGAAAGAACAGCCACCAGATGAGGATTCTTCCCAAATCACGCTTTATTGGAGCCTCTTGGTTAAAGGGAGAGCAGAAAGTGAGGGGCTCCGAGCTCTGAGCTGTAGCTGCTTATATAGGGAGTCTGCCCAGCAACCTTTGATACTTTAACTGCTTTTCTGGAGACCCACCGGCAGGAAAGAAAGCAGGGGAACATCCCTGTCAATTACAGACCACAAGGAAGTTCCCCTGCTGGTCAGGGGAAGTGTGGGCAGCTAGATCACAACAACTCATCCTGTTTTCTGGTGGAAGAACTGCAACCTTTATTATGGTATCAAGCGAGGCCGGGGCCAAATGCCATCTTGTAATGGCAGCCACTCAAATCGGCTCCCAGCAGAGAGGGATTTAGGTAAGACATAATCAGATATTCTCCATCTAAATAGTCTTCAGTATAAAATGTTCCCTTTTCTGCAAATGGTAATTTCATACAAATAGTAAGTACCAAGTAAAATGCATATGTTACAAAGTAACATCCATATACAACACCAAAGGGGGAACCAATTTTTATTGAGAAAGGGTCCTGATGTGTGGAAACTGTTTGGTAACCATAAGAATGCCCTGTGTGATGTTTTGCAAGATTAAAGATAATATTGTAAAGACCTTCCAGCCTGCAGCAGGTATGACATGGCTGTAGCCTCTGTCTTTAAATCCCCCACGCTCCTTTGTCTTTCCTAGGCAGGAGCCTATACTAGAGGACTCACTGTACCCTTAATTTATTTAAAAAAAAAATGTTGGTGATTTGTAACTTTCCTACATGAACTATTTAAGAAAGAAAATAAGAGTATGGCTAAGTAGAAGATATCCAAAGTAATTGACTTACCAATTAAAATAGTTCTAAGCTTTATAAAAATATGCTTCAGAATGAAGGGAAGATTTGTCACTATGTTGTTACAATATAT
>NW_026068274.1:402738-428768 GCF_014885135.2 Alexandromys fortis | reverse complement strand
TATATATATATATATATATATATATACACAATACAATAGATTCATTGATATAGCACAGTTTATGGATGCAAACTACTTCTAAGTAATATTATTTTTGGAGAGTTGCATAATTTTAAAGCATTTTGGGTGGTTGGAGGAGAAAGTTCAGTGGTTAAGAGCACAGACAGATCTTACAGTAGATTCAAGTTCATCCCTTGGACTTACATAAAGTGGTTTATCACTGGCTTTAGTTTCAGCTCCTGTGAATCCAACAACACTGGCCTCTGTGTGTGTCTATCTTTGTGTGTTTGTGTGTGTATGTTGTCTGTCTGTCTGTGAGTTTGCACATGCACACATAATTTATAATAAAAATAAATCAAAAAGCCAAAAAAGTATGAAACTTTTTTCAGGAATCTGTAATTGGGTAATGGAAACTTATTACTGAAAATATTTGAAAGAAAGTATTTATAGTCCATCTGGAGACACTGTATACATCTTAGAAAATGACAAGTCCTGAAGTTAAGTACTAATTTGAATTTATCTCCTGGGCCAAATTCATACCCAGAATTAGAAATTACAGCACAGCAGGTGTTTCTTCAGAGCTGCTCCACCCTCCCTGGGAGTAAAATTGTGCCCTGGGCTAAAGAGATGTAATTCAGTGGTGATAGTGACAGCAAAAGACTCATACTACAGCAAATCACTATTTCCCCAATACCCAGAACTCCAGAGACCAGCAGCATCTGTGTTCTGGGATCTCTGGAGAGTTAAAGCAGGGCCTAGACACGTGTCTCATCCCTCCATCTTTCCTCCATCTCTGTCAAGTTTCATGGAGATTCCAAAGGTCTGCCTTTGGAATGGTGCTTCATTCTTAAACCTAACAGCTATTTCTTTCAGGGTCTTTTCCACAAGCTATACTGACACTGAGGAATGAGGGTCTCTAGCAGTTATTAATTGTCTCTATCCACGCAGAATGGTTCCAGAAGTAGCCTGACCAAGCCTCTAGACTCTGATTACCCTAACAATTAACAGGCAATAACACTCTTCTGTCACTTTTTATTTTAAATATAATCTTGTTCTGGGACTTTAGGGTTACAAGACTGAAGATAGTGCTGAAGACTACTGCATGCTGCACTATAGTGGTGCTCATCACAGTGAGACACAAATCGAGAAGCAAGAAAAAAAATGTGCATTTGCCTGAGCCTGGGTATCACTCTGTCCTGTGATAATGGGATTCTATGACCAGGCACTGTTGGCCTTCCTAATGTTATGTCTCTACTACAGAAAGGTTAAGGGAAGCAAATTCTCTTCATTTGTGTCCTAATTAAAATGAAAAAGTGGAAGGCACTGGGACAGGGTGCTGAGGGCAACAGGGTGGGCGGGAATTGCTTTGCTTCAATAGCCTGCCTGCAGCAAGGTAGGCCTTTTGTCAACGAGGTTCCTGGCCAGCAAGGGAACCTGATCTTGTTCCAGGGGACCCTTCAGAGTGGTGAGTGTGTTCTTGACCTGCAGCAGGAGCCCGGAAACAGAGCAAGAACATTCCCCGACCCCCTTCACTCCCTGATCATTCAGCAGGGGCTGCTCCCCTCTGCTGGGGCCTCTCTCTCCCTAATTCATCCCAGTTTGCACCCAGGAACCTCCTCCCTTCTTTCTCCCTTCCGTGGGGCCATGGGATCTGCCAGCTCAGCCTGTTTGGGCACTGGGACTGGGTGCTGAGGGCAACGGGGCTGGCTGGAATTGCTTTGCTTCAATAGCCTGCCTTCAGCAAGGTAGGCCTGAAAGACCCTACAGGACCCCCCTGCAGCTAGCTGGCTCTCATGAGAACATCCTGTTTGCTTGAGACCCTCAGGACCCCCTCGGGACCTGCAGCTAGCCACTCTCATGAGAACATCCCGTGTTTGCTAGGGAAACAGGATACATGTGCCAAACCTAAAATATCAGCAGTTTACAAAAGAAACAATTCCCCCTATATAGGACCCCAGCTTAACTGCTGTAACATCATTTTACAAGGCTCTTGACAAACAAATGTAAGTGCAGAGTGAGGTCAGGGCCTCTGGCTGCAAAGCAGGATATTTATGACAGGATGTCTGTCGCCATACCATTTATGCCCCCCCCCGTCCCATTCTAATCAGACCAATAACCATGCATCTGCTTCTGTAATTTCTTGGCCGCCCTCTTTCCTATAAAAAGACCTTCCCCCAGTCTGCAGGCACGCAAGTCCTCCGAAAGACTTTGTCGCCTGCAGGTACCTGTGTTTACCCAATAAACCTCATGCTATTTGCATCCGAGTGGTCTCGGCCTGTTCCTTGGTGGGGGAGTCTCCTCTCGAGGGAAGTCCTCTGCGAGGGTCTTTCAAGGCCTTCTGTCAGCGAGGTCCCTGGCCAGCAAGGAAACCCGATCCTGTTCCATAAGATCCATTGGATAGCATTTGAAGGAAGAGATGGGCAGGCGCCAAGGCAAGAATTCCTCCACCAATCTGAAAAACAACATGAAAACACCAGAACCCAGTGATCTTACAAAAGAAGATCTTGAACAACCCAATTCAGAAGAAGGAAAAAAAATTGACATTATGAAAGCGATAGAGTCCCTTAAACAGCATGTAGAAAATACCCTTATAGAAATGGATGAGAAGTATAACAAGAGTTTGAAGAAATGAATAAATACGTAAATGATACCCTGGGAAACTAAGAAAAACAATCAAACAGGTAATGGAAACAGTTCAAGAATTGAAAACTGAAATGGAGGCAAGGAAGAAAACACAAACCGAGGGCCGACTGGATATGGAAAATCTAGGTCAACGAACAGAGACTACAGAAACAAGCATAACTAATAGAATACAAGAGATATAAGAAAGAATCTCAGACTCTGAAGACACCATTGAGAAAATAAGGTACTGATCAAAGAAAACAGCAAATCCAACAAATTCTCATCAGAGAACATTCAGGTAATAAGGGACACAATAAAAAGACCAAACCTAAGGATAAAGGGATAGAAGAAGGAGAAGAATTACACCTCAAAGGCCCATAAAATATATTTAACAAAATTAAGGAAGAAAACTTTCCCAACATAAAGATATTCGTATGAGTATTCAAGAAGCATACAGAACACCAAATAGACTGGATAAAAAAAATCCCCTCGCCATATAATAATCAAAACACAAAATATACAGATTAAAAAAGAATATTAAGAGCTGCAAAGGAAAAAAGTCAAGTAACTTATAAAGGTAAACCTATCAGACTTACACCAGACTTCTCTATGGAAACCATGAAAGCCAAAAGGTCCAGGATTGAGGTACTGCAGAAACTAAGAGACTACGGATGCAAGCCCAGACTACTATACCCAGCGAAGATATCATTCACTATCAATGGAGAAAACAAAATATTCCAGGATAAGAACAAATCTAAACAATACTTAGCCACAAATCCAGCCTTACAGAAAGTAATAGAAGGAAAATCACAGCCCAAGGAATCCAGCATTGCCAACATTGCCCATAACTCAGACATCTAGCGACCCTTCACCAGCACAACTCAAGGAAGGAAACACACAAACTCTATTACCAAAAAAATAATAACAACCGGAGTCAACAACCACTGGTCATTAATATCATTTAATATCAATGAACTCAATTCACGTATAAAAGGCACAGGCTAAAAGATTGGATACAAAAACAGGATCCAACATTCTACTGTCTACAAGAAACACACCTCAACCACAAAGACAGACATCTACTCAGAGTAAAGGATTGGGAAAAGGTTTTTTAAGCAAATGGACCTAAGAAACAAGCAGGTTTGGCCATCTTAATTTCTAACAAATCTGACTTCAAACTAAAATCAATAAGAAGTGATAGAGATGGTCATTTTATACTCATAACAGGAACATTCCACCCAAATAGGAAAGAATATAGCTTCTTCTCTGCAGCTCATGGAACCGTCTCGAAAATTGACCACATACTCGGTAACACAGCAAACCTCCACAGATACAAAAAAAAAATTTAGTGACCACCTGTGTCTTATCGGATCACCATGGATTAAAGTTAGAATTCAACAACAAAAAACCCCCAGAAAGCTGACAAACTCATGGAAATTGAATAGTCAACTACTGAACCGCACCTGGGTCAAGGAAGAAATAAAGAAAGAAATTAAAGTCTTCCTTGAATTTAATGAAAATAAAGAGACAACATACTCAAACCTACGGGTTACCATGTATAAAGTGTATTGCTATTTAAAAGTGATGACTATGCAAAATCAAATCTTGTGTGTATAGTGCTGAGGGGGTGAGAATAATCTCCTATGATCTTGGAACAGTGGGTTGAAGGCTCTCACTCTTACTAAACAAAGTTCATAGGAATACCTATTCTTTGTAAGATGCTGTCTTGTCTTATGCTCTAAGTGTTTTCTAACTTCAATAAATTGCCAGAAAGCACATTTTAATAACATTTATGAGTGTAGGGGCCTGTATACTCATGATAAAATAATAGAAACAGTCAATGGCTTAACATTTTCCTTGAATGCATGTGAATTACTCCATATTGCTCCTGATACCCCTTCTTTACTTAATAAGCCTTCCCAGAGATTTTGAAGGAAGGATAATGCAACCACCATATGATTAAGTCTCTTCCCAAATTCTTACATGCGACATTTCTATATTGGCATTGAGCCCTTTCTTTGTCTGCACTGAGGCCATCTTTAAAATCTCACTTTATGCTTAAAATAGCCAATAAAATCACAAGACATAGCACATGAAAGACAAAAACACCAAACAACCAAAACTCCACAAAATTCCTATAAAAGAATCATATTCTGAGAGTATAAGTGCATCATTTTTTGTATAGTATTTCAGTAAGAAGCCAGAATTATTAGAGTTGTTTTCCTGGAGAAACCCCTGAAATCCAACTTGCAGAGAAGAATCATACATCAAGGACTAAAAGCTGTTAGGGGAATTTGTTAGATCACAAACCTGAGACATTATGTCCTGCTTATAGTTATGAGACTCTGATCTGTTTATCCACCTTTCTCAGTCTTTTCATAGAATGGTATAGCTTCTTTCTTTATCTTTCTTTTTGGTTCTTTCATTACGAGATAAACAGGGTCCACAGCCTACCTTTTTCTTATACTTAGGGCTTTTTCACTATTCCCCTAACTTACCTCCCTATCAAGTGTCTTATTGTTCACTGTATTAGTTACTTTTCTATTCCTGGGATAAAACCCCAATAGGAAAGGAAATTCTTAGAGGCAGCATTCATCATGGGATCATGGTTCCTGAGGGATGAGGATACATGATGCTGGGGAAGTTACAGTCTGGGAAAAGGATCAGATACTCGGTAATCACATCTCAAATGTTAAGCAGGAAGATGGGTATGGCACAAGACTTTGAAGAGATGGTCAAAACTCAACCCAAGTGACGCAGTAGTCCACAATACTGCACTTCCTAAATGTACCAAAACTTCACAACTAACTTTCACCAAGGGGTCAAATGCAGGAACTTATTGAGGACATTCTCATTCAAATCACCAAGTCCATGATGGAACTGAGCTTCATGCTGGCTCATCTCAAATAGCACACCATCTTGTCTTTCCTATCTTCCTTTTCCTCCTCTGGGCAGCTGCAAAGATTTACAGTTTGCCTTCTCTCAAGTCTCTGAACTGTTTTTTTTTTTTTTCTTGTTTTGAATCTGATGAAATTGTCCCCAGTTTCAAATGCATTTAGGAGGGGAGAATTCTATTAGAGAAGAAGGAGAGAGGGAGTAGAAAATATAACAGGGATGTGGGAAGGAGAAGGACAGAAAAACTGACAAGGACAGGGAGAAGAAAGTGAAGTGAGGAAGAGAGAGTGTGTGAGACAGAGAAAAGAGAGGTAGGGATAGATGTATAGAGAGAATGCTCATCATTAAATTTCTGGATGTGTCTGATGTCATGCAATAAGTTACTAAGTAATCAGCAACAACTGAAGTAAGGAAATACAGGACACAAAGTAGGGACAGACAACACCAAAGTGAAGATGGCAATCTGTTCACACCATGACACTATGTATCCATGAAGTATTAAGAAATAGACATTAGCTTATCATCACACCCACACAATTGAGAATGAACAGTAGCAGTCATTGTCTTCCTAATAACTTTTTTATTTCATCAGCAGTAAAAGGCACTATAATCTCTGCTGGGTCTATACCTGCTAATTGATGAAGTCACAATTTACCTTTTATAATTAATTCAGAGGTATTTTCCACAAAAGTTTTTAATTTTTTACTTGGTTTATATGACAAAAACATCCATTCTAAGATAATATCATCCCTCTGCATTAAAATTTCTGTAGGAGAAATTCTGGAAGGCAATATGACTAGAATATAGTTAAGATTTGGATTCACCCCTATCCATATGTGCCTCCTGTAATTTCTCCTCAACAATCATAAATTTCTCTTCCACTTGACAAGTTAATTCTCTGGGACTATTCAAGTCTTTATCACCATTTAAGGTTTTGTTTAAATGAAATATTATTAGATAAGGTGTCATAGACTGTAAATGTCTTCTAATGAGCTTTGAACATCATTAAATGTTAGTAACCAGTCTCTTCTAATTTTTGCCTTTTGTGTTATAATTTTCTGTAAACCTATTCTGTTACCTAGGTAATTAACAGAATCTCCTCTTTGAACCTTTTCAGGAGCAATTTGTAATCCCCAATTAGGGAAGACTTTCTTTACTTCTTCAAACATCTTTCTTAAGCATTTTTATTTGAGTCAGATAACAAAATGTTATCCATGTAATGGTAGATTATAGACTTAAGAAATTGTTTACATACTATTTTCAATGGCTGACTGACAAAGTATTATCACAGAGTAGGGCATTGATCATTCCCTGTGGGAGACGGTCCATTGATATCTCCTAGTAGGCTGAGAATTATTATAAGTAGGCACTGTGAAGGCAAACTTTTCTCTATCCTTTTCTTGTAAAAGTATAATGAAGAAACAATCCTTTAAATTAATATTTATGAGAGGCCATTCATTTGGTAACAGAGAAGGCAAAGAAATTCCAGATTGAAGAGGTCCCATAGGTTGAATAACCTTGCTGATTGCTCTAAGATCTGTCACCATTCTCCCTTTTCCAGATTTTTTTAACAACAAATGCAGGAGAATTCCAAGGACTGGTAGCTTCTTCTATATGTCAAACATGTAGTTGCTCTTATACCAGCTGTTCTAAAGCCTGCAACTTTTCTTCAGCTAGAGTCCACTGCTTAGCCCGTATCGGTTTCTCAGTTAACCATTTTAAAGGTAGGGCTGTTGGTATCTCTGAAGGTTTATCAATTTCTTTGTGTTGTTTTACAGCCCGAATGGCTTGTGTCCATTGTCTATAATATCTTCTAATATTTTCTGCAGAAATGTAAATTTTGGGGGATGCAGGAATGTTAATCAATAGGTCATGGCCCTACAAATTCACTGCCATATTGGCTATATATGGCCTTAGTCTTCCTATTTGCTTTTCTGGCCTTATGCATTCAACCCACCTTTTGCTTTGTTTTACTCGGGATATGGTTCAAATTCCCAGGAATTTATCATATACCTCCTGAAGAGGCCAATTTGGATGCCAAGATTCTGGAGTAATGATACTTACATTTGCACCCATGTCTAATAAACTTTCAATAAAATTGCCTTATATACAAACTCTTAGCTTTGGTCTTTGAACATTTATAGAAGTCTGCTAAAATAAACATTTTCTCTGACCTACTGGAGTTTTTGACTCATCCTCCACATTTAAGCCATCATTCAGACCAGTATTTCTTTTTACAACAGACAGTGGATTTTTTTTAATTTTCCTGGTGAGACACATTCGCCACAGTAACTGGGAAGGACTGGACCACATTCATCATGGGGGTCTGTGAAAGGGCCCCCATGCCATTTCCCAATGGTATCAGGTTGCCTTGTCTATCTTTCATTGAACTACATTCATTGATCCAATGTTGACCTTTGCCACACCTCCTACACCTGAAGGCTGAGTCCTCTTATTTCTGCCCTTCTCGGAGGAGGCATTATCCCTAAAAATCCATTGTCCAAAATCCCTTCTCAGATGTCCCATTCAACCACAATTAAAACATTTGGTATTTTAATGTCTTCTCTTACCATTGGAAATTGTTTCTCCTACCCATGCTTCAGTACCATAGTCAAGTGTCTCAACATTTATTGTATGCAAGACCCATTCATCAATGGGAGCTGATCTGATCTTTAGAGGCCCAAGGATCTATTTTTACTCGATGTTGGCATTCTCATAAGCCAACATGTCTAGCTTCTGGGTCGGTTACCCCTATTTATACAACCCTAGAAAGTCTTTGCAAAAAGTCACTAATAGATTCTCTCTGACCCTGTTTAACCCTAAGATATAATTAAACTCTCTTTCTTGGTTCCTGAATCCTGCCCCAACCCCTAAATCTGCTGTGCTTCATAGAGACAAGATGTGGTCATCATAAAGAGCTTGATCCTGAGGATCAGAGTAAAGTCCTTTACCTAGAATTTGATCTAGGAAATCTCCAGTCCATTTGCTTTTTTCTTATTGCTCTAAAATTCTCACTTCCTCTTTAAAAAAGTACCTCCAAATAATTGTGGTTCACTTTCTAGGACTGTTGAGATTAATTGAGTCCAATCTTGAGGTATGGCTTTGCTACTGAAAACCCATGTTTTGACCATTTCCCTAACAAAGGACAAATGTAGTCCATAAGCAAAAATTGCTTTTTTAATTTCTTTTAGATCAGTCATATGTATGGGCTCCCATGTACATACCTTGACAACCTTAAGGTACTTGGAAAAAGATATTTTTTCTGATGTTATTACAAGAAAGGCAGGCAGAACTCTGAGGAAGCTATCCCATAGATTTTTATGTACCGTCAAAATTAAATTTTGCCTTTGCCTTTTTTGTTCCTGGTCACAAAATTAGATAATTTCCTCATATTATTCAAATCTATTTACCATTGCCTTCTGTAATGTCTGGATCTCTTGTCCAGTGTTCTGCTCTAATGCCCTTATTGAAAATTCCAAGGTATGAAGGTTGTTCAGTAGAGATAATGTCTCATCTTTGGACATAATCTTTATAGCATACATATTACCTTCCTGGAGAGACATTCTGTCAGTCAATCGGTCATACCCCTTTGACGGAGTCCAATTAATCTATTCAACGGTGCAAATTCTCTCAAATAATGTTTCACCACCTACTGTCATTGTTTGGGTTTTATGTGCCAAGTCAGCTGTTTCCTTCTCCAGAGTGCTTAATCTTCATTTAAATAAATTACTATTAGTCTGTACCATTTAGAAAAGTATCTCAGTTTACTGAGTTTTGTTACTAAAATTATTTGTATCCTCCTTCAGATGTGCAATCTCTTTTTTGAGAAGTTTGATACCAGTCTGTACCATTTTAAAAAGTACCTTAGTTGATTGAGTTTTGTCAGTTAAAGTGTTTGTATTCTTCTTCAAATTCCCAACCTCTTTCTTAAAAATCCTGGAATCAGTCTGTAAAGACTGTAACATTTCTAAAAATGTTTCATTCTTAGCCCTATTGTCAAACCATAATTTTAAGAAAAAATATTGAGGACAAGACTAAACCCCAGAATCAAAAATAGTGATATAGAAGGGACATTATGTAAGTCTTGTAAAACCTCATACATGGTGTAAATAAAGAGGAAGGGAGGAGGTGGAAATGTTTAATAAATAAATAAATTTAAAAAAATAAAAATATCCCCTTAATGGAGACTTTTTTTTTTAAAAAAACTGACATCTATAGAACATTCCACCAAAACATAAAATAGAACCTTTTCTAAAATTGGCCACATGCTAGGTAACAAAGCAAACTTCAGATACAAAAAAATAAGGTAATCTCCTGTATCTTATTGGATCACCATGGTTTAAAGTTAGAATTTAACAATAATACTAATCACAGAAAGCTTACAAACTCATGGAAATTGTACAGTGTTCTGTTGAACCACTCCTGGGTCAAAGAAGAAATAGAGAAAGAAATAAAAGACTTCCTAGAATTCAATGAAAATGAAGACACAATATACCAAAACCTATGGAACAATAGGAAAGCAGTGTTAAGAGGAAACTTCATAGCTCTTAGTGCCTACATAAAGTATAGAAAACTTACACTAGTGACTTAACATCAAACCTGAAACTGTAGAACAAAAAGAAGCAGACTCACCTGGGAGGAGTAGAAGACAGGGAATAATAAAATTGAGGGCTGAAATCAACAAAATAGAAACAAAAACATACAAAGAATGAATGAAACAAAAAGCTGGTTCTTAGATAAAATCAACAAGATAGACAACCACTTATCCAAACTAATCAAAAGGCAGAGAGAGAACATCTAAATTAATAAAATAAGTAATGAAAATGGGGACATAACAACAGACATTGAGAAAAACCATAGAATCATTAGGTCATACTACAGAAACCTGTATTTCACAAAATTGGAAAATATAAAATGAATGGACAATTTTCTGGATAGGTACCACATACCAAAAATTAAAACATAGCAGGTGTACAATTTAAATAGACCTATACATGCAAGGAAATAGAAGCAGTCATCAAAAGCATCCTAAGTTAGTAAAAACACAGAAAAAGATGGCTTAAGTGCAGAGTTCTACCAGAACTTCAAAGAAGAGCTAATATCTACACTCCTCATGAGCAATAGAGGAGAGGATACCAGAACTGCTCATAGTATGGAGGCTGCTAGTTAGTTCCCAACTACTTAACCATGAAATAACCACCCGGATACTATATTAATTAAACCACTGGCCAATTAGCTCTAGCTTCTTATTGGCTCACTTTTATATATTAGTCAAACCCATCTCTATTAATCTGTGTATAGCCACATGGTTTTGGCTTACTGGGTAAAGGTCACATCTTCTATCTCCCTCTGAACATGAGTGACAGTTTTATAACTGGGCCAGAGTGTGTGGCCACTGGTAGTGGCACCAGGACTTACCTCTACTGCTTGTACTGACTTTTTACGAACCTATTCTCTTTGGATGGATACCTTGCTCAGATGAGATATAGCATGGTGGGCATTAGACCTTTCCTGAAACATTCTGCCTTACCCTCTCTGGAGAATGAGTGAGAATGAGTTTGAGGGAGGGGTGAAGGAAATGGGTGGTGGGAAGGGAGAGGGAACTGGGATTGGTATGTAAATTGAAAAAAAAAAAGATAGTTTGTTTCTTTTTAAAAAATTTATTTATTTATTAAAGATTTCTGTCTCTTCCCCGACACCGCCTCCCATTTCCCTCCCCCTCCCCCGATCAAGTCCCCCTCCCTCGTAAGACCAAAGAGCAATCAGGGTTTCCTGCCATGTGGGAAGTCCAAGGACCACCCACCTCCATCCAGGTCTAGTAAAGTAAGCATCCAAACTGCCTAGGCTCTCACAAAGCCAGTACGTGCAGTAGGATCTAAGTGCTCTTTGGGCTGACGAGGGAGGGGGGGGGAGGGAGAGGGAAATGGGAGGCGTCGGTGGGGAAGAGACAGAAATCTTTAATAAATAAATAAATAAACAAATTAAAAAAACATTGCCATTGTTCTTGAGTTCTCAGTAGTCCTCATTGTCCGCTATGTTTGGAAAGTCCGGTTTTATCCCAGGCTTTTTCAGACCCAGGCCAGCTGGCCTTGGTG
The DNA here is from genome assembly GCF_014885135.2 of Alexandromys fortis. Classification (NCBI taxonomy): domain Eukaryota; kingdom Metazoa; phylum Chordata; class Mammalia; order Rodentia; family Cricetidae; genus Alexandromys; species Alexandromys fortis. The sequence continues at coordinate 417,156 of NW_026068274.1, read as the reverse complement.
AGTTCCCGATAGAACATCCCCATTATCTCAGTGTGTGGGTGATCCTAGAGAAGCAAAATAAGGTGAACCCAAAGAAAAACATATAGGCATCCTCCTGAATATTATCCTTCATCAGGCGATGAAAGGAGACAGAGACAGAGACCCACATTGGAGCACCGGACAGAAATCTCAAGGTCCAAATCAGGAGCAGGAGAGAGAGCACAAACAAGGAACTCAGGACCTCGAGGGGTGCACCCACACACTGAGTTTGTTTCTTTTTTAAAAGAAACATAAAATAAATTTAAAAATAGAAAAACACAAAAAAAGAAAAGAAACACATTATAGAAGTATTTTGGTTTCTTAGAAAACTGGAAATGATCTACATCAAGATACAAATATAGCACTTTTAGGCATATACCCATAGGACTCTATATTCTAGTAGAGTGATTCTCTTTATTCAGGTTCATGGCTGCAGTATTTACAATATAAATCTGTCAGAAACAACCTATATTTCCAACAATTACTGAATGAATAATAAAAATATGCTATATTTACACAACAGAATATTGTTTAGCTAGTATGTAAAAATGAAAGTATGAAGTCTTAGGTAAACTGATTGAGATAGAGAAAAATATTCCTGTGTTGTATGACCCAGACACCAAGAGATAAATACTATATTTTCTCTTTTATGTGGAAGGCAACATTTAAGCTTCCAATCTGTGTGCTACAACCTGGATATCCCCAGAAGTCAGATATCTTGTAAGGGACCAGAGAGAAGTAAAGGATTTCCCACCTCAAAAAGGAACTAGAATATAGTGTTTTGGAGAGTAAGATGGGTACCTACGATAGGAGGATGAAAGATGTGGGCCTGGGATAAAAGGATAAGATTGGTGTATAAAGAAAGACAACTAACACTAATAGCTTTTTTAAAAGCCTATGGAAATTTATTATTGTAAAAGTGTCCTAAAATGTATACACATATGAAAGGAGTCTAAATGGAGTCAACATATAATGCAGGAATGACATCACAACTAGACATTTTATGCCACAAAGTTAAGTCTGCTGGGTCAATAATGGGTCATATTTTCCTGGCTCCTTGGGCAAAGGAATTCTTGAATATCAGAAAATCATGCCAAAGCTATTGGATGTTTTATAAAGATTGATGCTAATGCCATATTGTTGGTGACAACACTTTCCAATCTCATCTAGCATGTACAAGTTGAACTGGTGCCTAACCAGAATCTTCACTCCTATTCACTTACAGTCAGGATGCTAAAACGTACTCTTCACACTCCCTGAGGAGAAAGGAAATTTCTACTACCTCCTAGATATAAACTGGAACTTACAAAGGTAACCTGTGTGCAGAATAGACTGGTACAATACTGGGAAAAATGTTATGGTATTAACCAACAATTCTGATTGGACTTAAGGATCACTGTACAAGTTGGAACCCATCCATGACACTGATAATATGCCAAAGGTCCTGGTCAGAGGCCTAGTAGAAACTTTAATATTATTATTATGATAGAGGGAGATGGTAATAAAATGACTCCTACTGACATACAATTATTCCAAATGATTAGTGCCATGCTCAAATGCCACCACAGAAACAGTAGATAGAAATCAACATGGAGACCTAAAACTACATTTTGCATTGAGTGTGAGCACCTTTGAAGTACTCAACATTAAATGGGATGCTTTCATCAAACTGCTCATCCCAAGTATCAAGAATCTATGTAGAAGAAGGTGCAGAAAGACTGCAACAGTCACATGGGGATGACTCCAAAGAAGCTGTGACTTCCCAAATCTATGAAACTGATACAATATGAAGTTACGTATACTGTGACAGCTCACACAGGCCTGCAAAGGTCCAAGGCATACAGGGTACTAGCATTGGGGAATTAAAGTTAACAAGGAACCCCATTCCTAACCAAGAAGGTATTTGAAATTGATACTAGTGGGAAACAGTTTTCACTAATATGTATAACTGGTGCATCAGCACATTCAGGACAGGTAACACCAGACATCTGATATTTAACAAGATACTGTGAGAGAGGAGTGAAAAAGACAGAGGCCTCTCTTCTGAGGGGGCATGAGAGATTGGGAATACATATGGAATGAACAACCTTTCCCCCACTGTTCCATGGGTTGTGTCTCCTCTGCTTCTGCGAAACCATATATAGTTCTGCCCACTTAAGAATAGTTCATTTTTGTCAGGCCCTGCATTCTTGGGTGGATAAGGGAGAACAGGGAGTACCATCCAGGTGTGGAAACAAACCAGGGTGTCTCCAGCATGCCCTGGACACTCACTGTCACCTCTTACTTTTTCTGCTTTACAGAAGACTTGCCAAGGCTTTGCCCCCTTGCTCAGCCCAAATAGGACTTCAAGATTGGCACTTACTTTGATATTTTTGCAAGTGATATTCTTGTTTTGGTAAATCCCTGACAAAGATCCCTCTAGCGTACCAAGCTTCTTGGCCTGGCATCCGTTTGAAAACTCAGCTTCCACTGAAGGGGTATTAAGGCAACACATACTCTATTGCTCAGGAACGATGGAGGAGAAATAATGCACAGAGAGCCAGCAGGATCAAAGCTAACCTTGCCAAGAACAGCATCCTTGTTTTACCCCACAGGTGATCCATTTTTCACCCATAATCATATCCAAGGACACCATTATCTGAATGCTGAGCTGCTGCAGGCTAAGACATGATGTGGTTTGTGGTGAGTTGCATATGTCATAAATCTTCAGTAGGTCACCTTATTGCATAGTGGGTTGTACCACTTTAGAATCACAAACTTGTATGTCGCCCATGAAGTGTTGATGCTGCTAACAATTTGGGGGACTTCTCTACTGCTTGTAAATGAGCTAATTTTATTGATCATTTCCTGCTTCAAAAAAGATAATCAAATAATTATTTAAAAGTGGGAACATGGCATGGTATTTCATGCCTGGTATCCCAGCACCTAGAAATTTTACACAGAATTAATCATTCAAGGGAACTGGAGTGAAAATTTAATAGTCTTTATTAAAAACCTGAAATAACATCAAAATAGACAACACATATACAATTGATCCAAACTAAGTTGACTCAGTAAGTTATGTCCTAATGTGTATATATAAACATGTATGCATGTATATGTACATATGTATGTCTGTATGTATATATATATATATATATATATGTGTGTGTGTGTATGTATGTGTGTGTGTGTAACAATAAGAAAGTTGATATCATGAAATTGGAAAATGAGACACAGGAGGAATTTACAGGGAGAAAAAGAGTAATGTAAAAAAATATTATTAAGTCTTTCCGTGCGGCGTTTTCCGTCTGTCGGAGCCTGGCTGTTCTCGACCAGCGCTGAGGCCGGCACACCGCAGCCATGACAGAGGCTGATGTGAACCGGAAGTCCTATCCCCTCGCAGATGCCCACCTCACCAAGAAGCTGCTGGACCTTGTTCATCAGTTGTGCAACGACAAGCAGCTTCGGAAAGGAGCCAATGAAGCCACCAAAACCCTCAACAGAGGCATCTCTGAGTTCATCGTGATGGCAGCAGACGCTGAGCCCTTGGAGATCATCCTGCACCTCCCACTGCAAAGTGAAGACAAGAATGTCCCCTATGTATTTGTGTGCTCCAAGCAGGATCTAGGACGGGCCTGTGGGGTCTCCAGACCTGTCATCACCTGTTCTGTTACCATCAAAGAAGGCTCTCGGCTGAAGCAGCAGCTCCAGTCCATCCAGCAGTCTATTGAAAGGCTCCTGGTGTAGGCCTGTGGTTCTGCCCTTCCTGTCTGCTCCCACCCTACTCTGTATCATACCGTCTGTTAGCATGTAGTGTTTTCAGCCAGTTTCTATTATAAATATTGTACTACATCTGGTTTTTGTATTTTTTATATGTCTTACAGGGTTGTTCTGTCCCATCTCTCCATCCTCTACTACCATTTTTTAATCTGTTTCACTTACTCTAAGCGAAATGATATCTAAGGCAGGTGAGAGGCAGAACGGCACAATTTAACAGTGGGAAGAACCAGGAAACACCTAAGCCAAGGATAGCGTCTGCTTCCATCTGCAAACTCACTCCTCTGTGCAGGACAAGATGACAGTAACACTCGTCCCTCACGCCTTTGCATATGAGATCTCCATATATGATACCATGACTGAAGATCTTTCAGCAGCCCCCCCACCCCGCCCGCCGTCATTTGAAGAGAAAGTCTGATAATGTTAAACCTCCGTCCAAGTGCCATTTATTAATGTTGTGTTTTTGATATGTGTAACCTTCTATTCTCACCCCATTCCCTACTGAGGGTATCAAGGCAGTAACAATCAAAGAGATGGTCTGCAGACTCATAGGCGGACTGAGTTTGACTGCCTGGATCTTGAAGAGTGACAAGGAATTCAGTTGGAATAAAGAATACCGGGGCTGGAACTCAGAGCAGAGACAATGCTATCAGGGACATTCTGCCCTTCGTTGAATGGGGATTTCTTGTGGGGCTGTTTGACACCCACTTTGGGAGCCCTATCCCTTTCCCCCCTCAACATGGGTCAAATGTATTCTCTGTCACATGAAGAACGAAAATAATGTTGTTCATTCTTGAGCATCCTAATAAATATGTTCATATTACATTTAAAAAATATTATTAAAATAAAATATAATTTATTGAACTATCTAACTATGCCTGGAAATTTCTGGGTGAGTCCCTCCCCTAGTTTCTGTCTATGTTCTGAAGTGATATTGATCTATGACCCTTAGAATATGATATACATATACACATATATGCACATATACTCACAAACACACATAAGAGGGAGCCAGAGGAAGAGAGAGAGAGAGAGAGAGGTGAATTTCAAACTCAGAGTTTGTTATACGATCAAATCTTGTCTTGCTTCCCCACACACTTCTTTCTTCTGGCTCCAGGATGTAGGAGTAGTGGGCTTTCAGTCCAATTAGATGGCTGTTGGTTATTTTCCAATTCTGTCATTCTGGTTATTACTGTAGGTGATAGGTAGTTCATCTGCATAGGACTATTCATTTTTTGTCTTCATTGGTAGTTTGTGTAACACACTTGGATACCATGACTACTAGTCCTCTGTGAGGAGACTTCCAGGTGAGTTCCAGATGACTGTCCAAATACTATATCTGAAGTATGTGCAATGCCTTCAGTAGTACAGACTTACCTTCAACTTCTGGGAGACCATCAAATACAATGGCAATAACCTATTTTTTTAAGTCTCATGGATTGCTTTATCCAACAGCTTTCTTAACACTGTATTTTGTTAGCTATGATTTGGGGGAACATTCTCACTCCATGTTCACTTAAATTTTAAGTAAATATAAAATAACAATTTCCTATGACTTTCTAAACATCCTTTGTACTATGTATACATCTTTCTCTCTCTCTCCCTTATGTTACCTTTCCTTACCTCCTCCCTACTTAACGTGTTCCCCATCCTGTTTTGTCACTTTCTGTCTTCATCACACCTGTGTCATATCATTCTTCCCTATGCAGCTCATTTTCGCATCGTGCACAGTCAATTTAGACATTCCTCATTTCTGTGGTAAGTCTACAACATATACCAATATCCACAGATTTAGAGTCGGAATGCTCAGCTAAGAGAGGGCATTTGGTGTCTGTCTTTATGGGTCTCATGTAACTCACTTCATATAATATTTTGTAGTTCCACCAGTTTACTTGCAAATGCCACAGTGTATATAATACCCATTAATGAAAGTCTCATAAATTAAATTAAAAGCCTATATTAAGTATTTAAAGGTAATAAACTATATGAGATACCTTAAAATATTTCCAGGGCAGACAATATTGCTTAGCAAGTAAAGGTGCTTTGCATCTGACCCTGGTGACCTTGATCTGATTCCTGATAGATAGAGAATTCACTCTTAAAAGATGTCCTTTAATAGCCACACTTTTATCACACCATGTGCACAATTATTTCTACATGAACATTCACACACATGTACACACAAAAACACATAAATAATTGAAAATGCAACTTTAAAATTAATTTTAATTCAATTATAATTCTACATTCCAACTCATCAGTCCTGCATGCTTGTATACAAGAGCAACAACACTAGATGGACTCAATAGGCATATATATACATACATGGATGCACAGCAATAATCATAGAGAAGACTATGAATCTGAGAGGGAGTTTGGTGCATAGAAAGAGTTACAGTAGGAGAAGTTGGGGTAGAAATGAAAGAAATATAGTACTCGTGAATGGGATTCTTGAAAAAATGAAAAGTTTAATAATATAAATGTTTATTACATGTTTATTTTTTCTTGATTTCCTTATGCTTATAGACACCTGTGCTGATCTGAATAAGAATGACCTTCTAGGCTCTTATATTTGAATGCTTCATTACCAGGCAATGGTACTAGTTGAAGATTAGGATGTGTGACCCTGTTGGAGGAAGTGTGTCACAACAGGCTCAGTTTTTTGCTTTGGCTGTCTGAAGATTCAGATGTGAAACTCTCAGCTACTTCTCCAGCACCATGATTTTCAATGTCCTAGTGAGCACCAGGATAATAATGGACTAAACCGCTGAATTTCGAAGGAAGCACATACTAAGTGCCTTCTTTTGTAAGTGTTCCCATAGTCATGTTGTCTCTTCATATCCACAGAATTCTAAATCTCATAATAAATGACTCACTAGTTGGAAACACAAATAATAATCAAAATGCCCATTTAGTGGGTGGCTAATTTGTCCACTATTCCTCACTCAACACATGTATCCTCCCTCTGATCGCCCTGGTCATGACTGCATTATGCCCTCTGCAGTGTAAGTGAGTCATGAAAGACTGACTGTGCAGGTCTTAGACTCTGGAACCACATTAGTAGTAACTTTAGTACAGCTCACTGGCCCTGGTGACACAGTTGCTTGGGAAGATTACTAAAGATTGGATCCTTTTATTGCCTATCTAAGAGGCAGAGCTCTGGAGCATCTGCACCATTATCTGCAGATCTCGGGGTCTCTGTTTCCTTTTTTACACCATGTGAAACCTTTTTGAGGTAATTATACCAGCTTCTACCACAAGTCCTTACATCGTGTCAGGACTATGAATATGTAAGGTGCTGCAGTAATAAATAAATAAATAAATAAATAAATAAATAAATAAATAAATAAATAAATAAAAAACTTGTGCTACCATTCCTCTGAGTTTATAAGCCCTGGTTGTTTTAGAGACCGCAGTAGAAGAGGGCATAAGAGTCCTATAACTCACATGCTCAACAGAGAGGAAAAAAATGACAATACAGGAATATCTGCAAAAGGCATTCAAGGTGTGCCCCAAACAGAAAACATCTAATTGCTCATTTGTTTTCTAGCTCTAATCTGGGCTCTGTTCCAGAGACACCACTTTAAGGTTGTATTGGACTCCTTAGAACAGCCAGGATGCTGGGGGACAGGAATGAGTTGTGCAAGACACAATCTTAGCTATTCTGTCACTGTTGTACCTTTATCTCTGTTTATTTACCCCACCTGGCATCATAGGGTTCCAGGCATGGATTCATTACATCTGTGTCAACTCCTATATAAGGAAGCTTTGATCTTTGTTTTTTGTTTCCTTGTTTGTGGATTAATTGTTCTTTTGATGTCAAGTTTCTTGAGTCCTTTGTATACTTTGAAGATCAGTCCTCTATCTAGTGTGAGGTTGGTGAAGATCTTTTCCCATTCTGAAGACTGACATTTTGTTTTGTTGACCATGTCCTTTGCTTTACAGAAGCATCTCAGTTTCAGGAAGTCCCATTTATCGATTGTTTCTCTCAGTGTCTGGGGTTATATTTAGGAAATGGTCTCCTGTGCCAATGCGTTGAAGTGTGCTTCCAACTTTTGCTTCCATGAGATTCATTGTGGTTGGTTCTATGTTGAGGTTTTTGATCCATATGGACTTGAGTTTTGTACATGGTGACATATATATGGATCCATTTGCATTCTTGTGTTTTCTAGGCCCCCAATCTCATACTAAAGAACCTGCCCAGAAATTTATTTTCTCAAATAAACCTGTTGCTATGCTTTTTCATTTCGACTTGATATGGCTTACAGCACAGGCAGAGAAATCTAATCTCAGGGGACAGAAAGCCCATCATGTGGAACACATGAAGTTTCTCTATAATCAATGAATTAAAACAAAACACCACAAAAAAAAAACATTTAGAGAAGGTCACAGGATTGTCCCTGCCATGAACCCTTTGACCATGTGACTGTCCCATTCTGAAGACTGACATTTTGTTTTGTTGACCATGTCCTTTGCTTACAGAAGCATCTCAGTTTCAGGAAGTCCCATTCATTTATTGATTGTTTCTCTGTGTCTGGGGTTATATTTAGGAAATGGTCTCCTGTGCCAATGCGTTGAAGTGTGCTTCCACCTTTTGCTTCCATGAGATTCATTGTGGTTGGTTTTATGTTGAGGCATGCAAGTATGGGTATACCTGGTAGATTCAGACTGGATCCCCATGCCCTCCCTGTCACACTGTCAAAAGACAGTGTTGTCAACTGAAGAAGTTCCTGTTATGAGGTCCCTGTACCAGCAGAGGGTGGCAGAGCTGCAGGAAAAACTAACCAGGTCACTTTGGAACCTAGATCCTAGAAGTCAAATGACAAAGTCAAGAGTCTACTCTACTTCCGTCCATTTGCATGCAAAGTTCAAGAAGCCATTGTTTTTTTTACTGCTGAGTATACTCTAATATGTATATATTCCATACTTTCTTCATCCATTCTTCCATTGAGGGGCATCTAGGTTGTTTCCAGGTCCTGACTATTACAAACAATGCTGCTATGAACATAGTTGAGCATATACTTTTGTTGTATGATACTATCCTGAGTGAGGTAAGCCAGACCCGAAAAGAGGAACATGGGATGTACTCACTCATATTTGGTTTCTAGCCATAAATAAAGGATATTGAGCCTATAATTCATGATCCTAGAGAAGCTAAATAAGAAGGAGAACCCAAAGAAAAACATATAGGCATCCTCCTGGATATTAACCTTCATCAGGCGATGAAAGGAGACAGAGACAGAGACCCACATTGGAGCACCGGACTGAAATCCCAAGGTCCAAATCAGGAGCAGGAGAGAGAGCACGAGCAAGGAACTCAGGACCGCGAGGGGTGCACCCACACACTGAGACAATGGGGATGTTCTATCGGGAACTCACCAAGGCCAGCTAGCCTGGGTCTGAAAAAGCCTGGGTTAAAACCGGTCTCGCTGAACATAGTGAACAATGAGGACTACTAAGAACTCAAGAACAATGGCAAAGGGTTTTTGATCTTACTGCACGTATTGGCTTTGTGGGAGCCTAGGCAGTTTGGATGCTCACCTTACTAGACCTGGATGGAGGTGAGTGGTCCTTGGACTTCCCACAGGGCAGGGAACCCTGATTGCTCTTTGGGCTTACGAGGGAGGGGGACTTGATTAGGGGAGGGGAGGGAAATGGGAGGCGGTGGCGCGAAGGAGGCAGAAATCTTTAATAAATTAAAAAAGAGTCTACTCTACGTACTAAGCTGTAGTACTTAAATTGAGTGAGACTTACATTATAAGCTGAAACAAATCAGGCAGGGTTATGGGAGACATCTAGAAAATGCATTGAAGAATCCTGGTTGCAGGTACTACCCTGGGCAATGCCCGGAGCACTGAGAGTCTCTGGCAAGACCACAGTATGGGAGGATGTGTTCTCTAGCCCTGTGCCCATCACCCAAGATAACTGTCTGTGTCTTGCACCCACTCTCTAGGCAGTCCAGCAGTGACTATTCTCACCTGAGCATCTCTAGAAATCTTCCCACTTCTCCATTTTTCCTTGCTTATTGCAGAGACATCTGATGTCACCATACAACACCTGTGCTCACATGTAGTCCTAGATAAGGAAGGGGGCACTCCATGTCTTTTTCTGGATGAAGCTCTTTAGATGCTGGAGACTAATGTGTATTTTTATGTACTTCATGTCATGGATTTAATAATAGAACTATCATTGAGTCAAGCATAGCTCCTTTTCATCTGGAAGAGCTCTGAACAACTGTGGCCCTTAGGACCTTCACAGAAAAGAGAGGGACTGAAGGGTACTTAATCCAGATCATGTTAAACACTGACACAAAATGGACAAGAATGAATCCCTCATGACACTAACAATTATACCATGGAAACAGGGATACCATAGTAGGAAGTTGTCACAATATCTGAAATAAAACAAGGAATTGTGATGACCCCACAAAAGCAGGGGATTACAAACTTACCAAGCAACATGCTTTTTTTAAAGAAATGAATTAGGCAATGCCCTTATGAAAAGGGACTCCATTCTAGTAATGTAAGTTCCCCATTAAGCCTCCTCGGGGAGCCCCAGGGATGGAATAAATTTGCATATGGACCACACAGCCCCACAGACTAGAGAGGCAATAAGAGAAGACTGCTGGGGCCCAGTTGTGCTGTGATTTCAGAACACAGAGCTCTGAAGCATCTTCATCATGGCCTGCACCACTCTTCTTCTACATCTTCTCTCTCTCTATGCAGGTGAACTTCTCAGCTCCCTCCCCAGTCTCACAGGAGACTCTGAACTCACTTAGAAATCCTCAAAATGAGTCTTTATACTTTGACATCTTTACCTTCTCTCTCCCTCTCTCTCTCTTTTTAAACAGGTTCTGTGGCCTCCTATGAGCTGATCCAACCATCTTCATTATCAGTCGCTGTAGGAGAGACTATTGCAATCACTTGCTCTGGGGATCAATTGCCAAAAAAATATGCTTATTGGTATCAGCAAAAACCAGGCCAGTCCATTATGCGACTCATATACGATGATACTAAACTTTCTTCAGGGATCCCTGACCGATTCTCTGGTTCCAGTTCAGGGACAACAGCCACTTTGACCATCAGTAGAGCTCAGCCTGAGGATGAGGCTGACTATTACTGTCTTTCATCATATGGTGATGATAGTAATATACAATTCACAGTGATATAAATAGATGGGGAAGTAACTCACAAATCCTTTCTCTGCAGCTTGCATCATCTTCCTGTAGCCAAAGCAAGACCAGAGACAAACTCATGAACATATTTGGGCCTAGTTCACCTATATCTGATGAGACTTTCCTTCTAGTATTCCAGAAGGCTCTCTAGTGAATGGATTGGGTAGGTTTAGAGCTGTCAGGGATACACTGTCCTGATGATTATTTAGATGAATAATGATTAGGAAAAGGGAATACAAATGAAGAGAAAGATAAATGATACATCCATACATGTTCCAGGTCTCCACACTTCCTACTGTGATGTGTGAGACTCCTCTGGGCAAATGCTATGGATTACTTCCTTCAAGAACTCAACTGGTCTTTGCTCCTAGAAACCTGGTACTCCATGACACTCCAGTACATTGAACAGAGAAATTCAGAATAATGAGTACAAAGGGATCTCTGTTAAATAAGAACAATCCATTGAGTCTTACATATCTGGCAACTGCTAGAGGTACTCTCAGTGGAATGTACAGTTTATACTTGTATCCCTGTATTTAGGACTTTCACAGAAATGTCTAGTTTAATGATTTTATTAAGATAAGAAGTCAATATTCTTGTACCAAGTATCTCAATTTAGGATAGCCTCAAAAGGGATAGTCTTGGGTTACTTTTCTTCCTTACCACTCCCTTGTCCTCACTGTTTATAAGCCACCCTGCAGTTCAATTTTCTCTCAAAATAGTTATCCAAGAACCCAAATAATGAAGGCCTTGGTCTTCATTGATATTCTATGGAATATCAAGGATCTTGAAGACATCTCTACATCCACAAGGTGATGGTAAATATAGTGTAAGTATATAAATGCCTCATCTGGTTCTAATTATTAATTGTCCTATTGTAAAGCAGAAAAGCATTCTCACACATTCAGTACTCTTGGTTATGGAATTGAGGTAGATACATACTGGGAATGAACAGTATTCAATGCAACAGGAAACACTTAGGTGTGAGCTACAAAATGGGAGTTCGGTCTTATGCATTCTCCACTTCTTGAACAAAATTTCATTTCTAAAAGACAGAAATACTGATGTTTCCAATCTGGGAAATAAAGATGAAATTTCACAAAAATACTACTGCAAACCACACTTGTCAATATGAAGGTCATACACATTCCCATGTGCCATATAATCCCTAAATAAAACCAACAAGATTAACCATGCTCTATCTACTATAACAAGCATCTCTGTAGAAACTGTTGCCACTGTTTTACTTGAGTGGAGGCCAGGTATTAATTTCCCTCAAGTACCATAGTACAGATTTTCTTCATTGTGTCTATTTTCTCTCTTCAATATCATATATTCCAAATTCTAAAATGAGTAGTTAACTGTTGTTAAAGATATCATAGATGATGCTGGGATATAAAGAGTAAAAAAATTATTTGAAAATATATATGTCAAGATATTTCTATCAAAATATGAAAAAACAGGTTTGTTCACAACTTATATTTTCTTTTTTACAGATTTTATACTCTCTCAAATTCAGAAAAAAATGTTTGCTGATGATGATCCATAAACTGACCATGTGAGATGGGATTAAGCAATCTTTACTCTTACTGCTGATGCTGATGCTGCACCAGGCCCTAGAATTGGGACTAACTGTTGATCAAGAGAGAAGTTTTTATTGCATAAAATTCCTCAACACAGTCTTGTTGTGGCCTCCACATTCATTTGTGGTAGTCCAAGTCAGTCAGTAGCCAATAGCCTCTATTTTATTTCATGATTCCTTAGCATGAAGTTACCTAAGTGCCATACATAGAAGACAGTGCAGTCATTGTTCAGGTCTCTGGAGAAATACATTCCTTCTGGAACTCTGATGTCTCTATTATACAATCATCTTATAAAAGCAATGAGCAAATATCCTAGTGGGGTCTTAGCAGGTAAAAGTGCCTTCTACCATGTCTACAACATGAGTATGATTTCTGGAATCCACATGGTTGATGGGAGAATTTACTCCCAAAAAATATCCTCTGCTGTCCACATGCATAGTATGGTGTGTGTGTGTGTGTGTGTGTGTGTGTGTGTGTGTGTGTGTGTAAATTAGACTATCTTGGTTCAGGAAACCTGTTTCTACCCATAGGACCTATGTGCTCATGTATTTATAAATATAATACAATAAATGAAACTGCTAATGGTCCTCCCCTGTTGCAGAAATTCATGTGGCTCCTCAGGGTTTTCAGACTATTTCCATGTCCGGGAATGACTCACCTCAGTTCCTATGAGAGGGCAAATCTCCAACAATATCTCAAATTTTTCACAGAGCCCAAGTCTCCACAGTGTTGTGACCAAAGAAAGAGTTATTGAAGCAGAAGGAATAAAAGACACAAATATATACTTTTGTCCAAACTTCATAAGTTTGCATTTTTTGGCTCTTAATCTGTGAAAGAAATAGAAAACAACTGAATCTCTACATTGATGGCTCATACTGTTCACTTGCAAGCATTCGTTTTGCTCTAAAGGATTCCATACAAGTTAACTGAGTGTCAATGTTATGATCTTCTGCCTGGTCACTTAAGAATATATTTCTACCTTCCTGTATGAGAAGTGATGTACATACTAATTCATCATTAAATATGAAATATGCATAAGCAACATTATACAGACTGGGCAGAATATAATGTACTTAGGAATATAAGTGAATGGAAAGGCAGTTGAAAATTATTCAATTATAATCTGAAAAATATATTATAAGAGGCCACCTCAACCACAGTTCATTAAGCATGTAAAGGTGTCAATAGTTTATATCTTTGTATATGTTGGGAGCTGGCCTTCTGATGGTTAGCCTGGTGTTTGGTACAGCAGAGGGTCACGATTCTTATGACTGAAGTAACCTTTTTTCCCCTGTTGTGGCTTATTTTCCTGATTGCTGTGGTCTGTGTTCTTCCAATAGGTGTGGTCTGCACCTGAGTCCCTGAAGTCTGCTCTTCAGACTGATGTGGTCTGCTCTCTATCAGTGGATTTTTCACTTGAGCTGGTACAGAGCCTAGCAAAGATATTATTCTTCTGAACGGGGTGAACTGTACTTGAGTCAGTGACGTCTGCCTGAACTGTGGGGAAGGGAACATGAGCAATTTGGTTGTGTAAGTTGGGGGCAAAATGGACAGGGAGAGTAATAAAAGATAATGTCTTAATTGCAGAGGAGCATTCCGGGCTAAGGGAGAAACTTGGTACCAGGGAAAATCCCAGGATTCCACGAGGATGACTTCAACTAAGAATTTAGCAATAGTGGAAAGGATGCCTGAACTGACCTCTGGCAATTAGATAAGTGAATATCCTTTCATCTAGCCGGGCGGTGGTGGCGCATGCCTTTAATCCCAGCACTTGGGAGGCAGGGGCAGGCGGATCTCTGTGAGTTCGAGGCCAGCCTGGTCTACAGAGCGAGTGCCAGGACAGGCTCCAAAGCTACAGAGAAACCCTGTCTCAAAAAACCAAAA
>NW_026068274.1:391820-402731 GCF_014885135.2 Alexandromys fortis | reverse complement strand
AAAAAAAAAAAAAAAAAAAAAAAAAAAAAAAAAAAAAAAAAAAAAAAAAAAAAAAAAAACCCTTCATCTAGTAACTGGTAGAAACAGGTGCAAAAAAAGATTCCCAGCCAATCACTGGGCCAAACTCCAGAAGTACTGTTTAACTGAAAGAGGAAGTATTATATGAGCCAGTGGATCAAGGTCATAATGGGAGAACTCACAGACTCACCTGAGTTTGTGGGAGCTCACAGACTCTGAACTAGGCCCTCTACATGGGTGTGACCGTTGTACATGTTAGTCAGTTTGTGGGGAATCTCAGCAGTAGGATCTGGAACTGTCCCTGGAGCATTGACTCTTGGGAACATATTCTCTATGCTGGGTTGCTTTGCCCAGCCTTGAAGCAGTGGGAGGAGCTTGGTTTTGCCTCAACTTGGTGTGCCACTCTTTGTTTTTTTTTTCTTTTTTTAAATTATTATTATTTTTTGTTTATTTAGTTGTTGAAAAAGAAAAAAAAAAGAATTTCTGCCTCCTCCCCATTTCCCATTTCCCTTCCCCTCCTCCCACACATCTCCCCCTCCCCCCACCCTTCTCCCCCCTCTCCCCGTCCCCCGCAGGGCAGGGAATCTGGACCACTCTTTGTTGATACCCAGGGGAGGCCTGCCTCTTTCTAAATGGAAACAGGAAATGGGGAAAAATTGGGGGAGGCTAGAGGGGAGGTGGCTAGAGGGAAGGGGAGAAATGGAAGGAAGAAAAACTGTGGCCAGTATGCAAAATAAATGAACAGTTTTAATTAATGGAAAAGAAAATGGGAAATAGGTAAAGGTGAATGGCAGTATACAAGTGATAATGACTGGTGAAAAGGGAAAAGGGGGAATTCATAGGGAAGGGGGAGAAGTAAATACAGGAGAATGAGGGACAGATTTAAAATAACAATATGGATGGCTGAAAAAGCCATAAATAATCTTCTTCTCATTATTATTTTTCTTAAAAATACTGCAATGCATATAATTTAATATATAAAAATTTTGTTTTAATGAACTTTTCTTAACTGGACTTACTATGTTCCCTCCAAGAAACAAAATATACTTAATAAAACCTTTAATATCAGACAAAAGGTACCCCATTTTTGTTTAGAGTTGTTGATCATAGCTATCCAAGAGATTCCCAAAACATGTAGCCTATTACTGCTGGTTACCCCATTGAGGTGCAAGGTAAGAACTTATTGCTGAAGACACATGCCCTTCAGAAACAGGGCCTGGAGACCATTAAACTGGAACTGATCTGAATGTCCTGTCCCTTAGGATTAGGTTTTATGGTAGCATAGGCACCATGTAAACTTCTGAAAGAGAGAGGTAACCACAAGTCTCAACAAGCTATAATATATCAAACATCAAGACCAGCATAACAGTTTTAACACTTACAATATATAGTGGCCCACATATCTTGACAGTAACCAAGAACTCTGTATTGGACTTCAGAGGGAGACCATGCCTGGTACTGAACACCTAGCCAAATACTCAGTGTTAGAAAAATCCTAGTTATTGGAGAAGATTCTACAACTATTATTTTACTAACCAGCATAATGCCTTAAAACATTTCTCTTTATATTTACAAATAAGTACAGTCTTCATGCATCATTAAGGGAACTTCATTTTGAAACTCAGAAATACCACTGCAGAAAACCAAAATAAATCAAAATGCAGAGTTGGGGAGCACAGTTCTAACTGATATATCTACAAGATTTTCCACATGTAAGGCTCAGAAATTGTTGTGAAAGAAAGGGCAGAAAGATCATAAGAGTAAGGAGATCAGGTACTGTGCAGTCAGATTCTATCTTCTAGTAACACTGGAAGTTGAACCCATAAAATCTCACCAGCATGACTACATAAACTGAATAAGAAGGCCACCAAAGCTGAATGAGAAGGATACCAAAGAACATGTTGAACCCCACCAAAAAAAGTCCATGCATTTTCAACTCTTTACAACAAAACAAGACAAAAAGCAATCAAACAAAGACCCAGTAATACCACTTTGGGGTATATATCCAAAGGATGCTTAATCATGCCACAGGGACATGTGCTCAACTATGTTTAGAGCAGCATCGTTTGTCATAACCAGAACCTGGGAACAACCTAAATACCCCGCTACTGAAGAATGGATAAGGAAAATATGGTACATTTACACAATGGAGCACTACACAACAGAAAAAAAAATGACATCTTGAATTTTGCAGGCAAATGGATGAAGCTAGAAAACATCATTTTGAGTGAGGTAACCCAGACACAGGAAGACAATTATCACATGTACTCACTCATAAGTTGTTTTTAAACATAAAGCAAAGAAAACCAGCCCAAAATCACAATCCCAGAGAACCTAGACAACAATGAGAACCCTAAGAAAGACATACATAGATGTAATCTACAAGGAAAGTAGAAAAAGACATGATCTGATGAGTTAATTGAAAATATGGGGACTTTTGGAAAGGGTTGAAGGGAAGAGGAGAGGTAGGAAGGGGAGCAGAGAAAAAAATGTAGAGCTCAATAAAAATCAATAAAAAAGCTATAGATAACTAAAGACAGGATTGGGAGAAACAGCCTTCTCCAGGGAAGATTGTACCAATTTGTTGTTCAGTGCCAGATGGTTATTACCAAAGACATACATATATGTTGCATTATATGAACTCAACAGGTATTTCAGAACACATATATGCATGCAATAAGAGTTGTTGCAAAAACGGTTTCATGAATTTGAAGAAAAGACAGAGGGTTATATGGGAGGGTTTGGAGGGAAGATAGAGACCAGAGAAATGTTGCAATTTAAACACAGTCTTATGAATATACAACAAAAAATAACAATACACACACACACACACACACACACACACACACACATATATATATATATACATGTATGTATGCTAGAATTTGTTTTAAGCCCTTTCAGGTTTTACATGGATTTAGGGACCGTGTTGGAGCACTGATTGTTGTAGGGTAGGGGGCCCCTTGTTTAGCCCAGTCACCCAGCCAGCGTACACCTGAAATAATCACACAGAAACTGTCTTAATTAAGACACTTCTTGGCCATTAGCTCTAACTTCTTATTGGCTAGCTCTTACATATTAGTTTATTCCATTTCTATCTGTATATCACCATGTGGCAGTCACTTACTGGAGAATCTAACCGGCATCCATCTCTGGCGGAGGATCCATGGCTTCTCTAACTCAGCCCTTCTTCATCCCAGCATTCAGTTCTTTTTTCTCTGCCTACCTAAGTTCTGCCCTTTCAACTAGGCCAAGGCAGTTTCTTTATTCACCAACACACAAAGAGAAGGAAATATCTCTCTTTCTAGTTGTTCCTTGGTGTGACATTGATGAATTTTGATGCCCACTTTGAGGTTACTTCACTGTGTAACTGTCACATTTTGGTATCCCACTGATGTTTCTTTAATGCATAATTAATGAACAACTGGAGGAATAAGCTTATCAGCAAGAGTGTGGTCGAACATTTAAAACCCAATGTTTCCTTTTTCCATTTTTTTTTCTGGGTTGGCATAAACAGGGGTGGCACAGATTTAGGAGAATGGGATGCTGTTTCAAATAATCAGATCAAGAAAATTCCCCGCAGGATTACCTAAAAGTATGTATTTTGGTCCCTTTCTTATACAGTTAATTTGACAACCAAGATCACACTTAGGATATACGGAGCCAACCAACTTTTAGATAATTCAGAGATATTCAAAACCCTTCTCATGTCCCTGATACTTTTTCATTTTTTTCTCCAGTTTCTTTAAAAGGTGAAATAAAGGTGAGATGAAAAATTTTGATGATTTGGATGAGCAAGATGGCTCAGTGGGTAAAGATGCTTTCTGGACAGACTGATGACCTGAGTTCCATCCCAGAGACTTGCACAGTAGAAGAGAACCAACTTCTGCTAATTATTCTCTCTCTCTTTCTCTCTCTCTCTGTCTCTCTTTCTCTGTTTCTCTCTGTGTGTCTCTCTCTCTGTCTCTCTTTCTCTGTCTCTCTCTCTTTCTCTCTCTCTCTCTGTCTCTCTCTCTCTCTCTCTCTCTCTCTCTCACACACACACATGCACAAACATACACATATTTGAACTTGGGCAATATGAGTAGGAAAGGGAAAAGTGGGAATACAAGGAGGAATGTGCTATATCTGGAAAGGCTCTCAGAGTTCTGGGTGAAGAACTGTTAGGGATTTTTCATCAGGTACCAGAGATGCCTGTGTTGCACTGGAGTTGGACAGATATTCCCAGGCAGGAGACACCTAGCTAACCTAGAAGAAAAAGTGACAAACATCTTGAAAATTAGATCCAATTGACTGAATTATTCTGTGCAGGTTTGAATGGATTCAGCTCTCAACACATTTCAGTCCAGAGAAGTACAGTCTAGGCAGCCAAATCTTAAGCTATATGATGTGGAAAGTCCCAATATCCTTTCTAAATACATATGTGGCTACCCATATGAGAAGGTAGCTTGTGGACTGTGGTAAAATGCCTACACAAAGACCATTACAAAGACAGTTACAAAACCTTGGAGCAGAACAACTAGAGTTGCTTCATTTAGGGGCATTCCTTTCTTTTCCTAAGATGGTGGACTGCCTCTGACGGGACTCTCCAGATTCTGGTCTCTACACCATGAGACAGTCACATCCACATGAGAGTACTGGCATGGGCTACCTTCAGTTCCACCTTTTCACCAGAGCAAACACAGAATCTCATACTCAGGATCAGAGGAGTCTCATATCAGAGGCAAGAGAGGGACTGTGGAAAATGGGGAGAAACAGAACAGGGATATTACAGGGCACTTTAGTACCAGAGATGACACATACATCCCATAGCCAATCAGAACCAAGAAAGTCAGGTGTGTGTGTGTGTGTGTGTGTGTGTGTGTGTGTGTGTGTGTGCCATTCATTGGTGTGATCTAGACCTTAGCACCAGGCCTGACTCTCAGAAGCTGACTAAGCAATTTTGTGCAGTAGCAGTTTATAGATTGGAGATCCTGGAAAACTAATCTGGGAGAAAGATGAACCCATTAATTCCTGGTTACCATCATTATGGGGAGTTGTTTATATTTTATTTTTTCCAATATTACTGTCATTATGGGGAACTGTGAAAGATTTTGGACCATTCTGTTCTTGCAAACTGCCTCAGTTCTGGAGAAACTGGCAACACATACAGATTAGAAACCAAAAACAGCTTATCAGTCCCAGCAATACAAGTATCAGCATTTTGACACCTATTCCATGGACTATGAGACAAGAACGAGATGGTATCTACACAGCTGAGTTTGATGACCCCATATTTTCCACATTGTTCATATTGTGTCACTGCCTTCCTTGTTTGGTCATACTCAAAATAACCTCAGAAAGGTAAAAGATAATCATGCCTTTATTAAAGACATTTGGAAATATGAGAACCATGGACAGCTTTTTCCTGGAAGTCATAATGCTTATTGTAGGGATAAGCCCGTCCATTGGGGGCAGGCTTGCCTCAGGCGAATGTTTACTGATAAATTGGGCACACAGAAGCCGCGCTTCCCTTCCTGCTTCTTGTACTTCGCTAGAACCTTGGAGTCTTGTTTTCATTAAAGTTGTGCAAATACCTACACAATTTGTCTACATTAATCTAAACCGCCACATTTGGCACCCAGTGGGACTTTGGGGAATATCCACCCCGATTCGGAGGCTCTGGGAGGCCACTGCTGGGAGCCAGTGGCACCTCCCCCTCCGGAGGTCTCTCTCTCTTCGCACAGATTGTGCCCTCTCAGCACTGCACCTAGAAGCAGCTGATATTCTGAGTCTCTGGAAATCTCTGGTGCCTGATAGAAAGCCAGCAAACAGAATGGGAGACTTAGCCTCGGCGGTTTGGATTTGTGTCTGTGCACCCCGCCCTGCCCGCCACCCTGCGCTCGGGTCACTTAATGGCGGAGAGGTGGAGAGGCATTGCAGTCCCCGTGACCTGGCTCAGTGTCGTGTGTCTCCTTGACTTGTTCACTTTGGCGGCTTTCCCTCTATTCCCCTTCCACCCCGCCTGCTTGCTGGAGCAATTAACCCAGAATGGTAAATTTCGGTTTTGAGTTGTTTCAGACCGGCTCTCCACGTGGACTCAAGTGGACTCTTTCATCACCTCTGGCAGGAGCCAGTCATTGCAGGTAAAAAAAAAAATTTTTTTTCCTTTTATAAATAAAATGTCTGAGAATATAACCATTCAGAATTTTAACAGTCTTTTTCAGTGTGCCATATGGGAGATCCTACAAGAGGTGTCTAGCACCCCACATCTATGGATCCTTCTGGGATTAAGTAGTTTTCCTTGGTATTAAGTGGTTTGACAACAAAAGTCTGATAGAGTCTTTAAGAGACGAATCCCGGATTTTTTTTTTTTTTTTTTGAATCCAGGATTCTTAAGGCAGAGGTTGAACATCTACAAACGATTAAGCATGACAACGATATTCTCAAGAATCACTTTGAAGTTCTACAGGAAGAGAACAGAACTTTGTTTAACAAGACAATGGTGACCGAAAAAAATTTAGAAAAGGTTCAGGCAGATGTTAAGGAGAAATTCATGACTATGAAAGAGGGAACAGCAGAGTTGGATTGTAAAGTCCAATCACTTTCAGTAGGAAGTGAAACATTAGTGGCTGATATTAAGGAGAAATTCATTACTATGGAAGAAGGAACAGCTGATTTAAATCATAAATTTCATCAGTCACTTTCTGAAGGGACTGAAACATTATCTGAGAGAATCAAAATGGTTGAATGTGACTATCGGATTTTGTCTAAAGCTTATGACAGATTTGCAGAAAGATTGTCAATACAAGAAGGCATGGTTTATGCCATAAAAATTATGTCCAAAGATGAGAACTTATCTCTAATGGACAAACTTCATACTTTAGAATCCTCAATGAAGGCTTTGGAACATAATTCTGGACAGGAGATACAGACATTGCAGAAGGCAATGGTGAATAGAATTGAAAAGATTGAGGAATTTCTAAATTCTGATGAAGAAGAACAAACGGTAGAAAGGCAAATTTTAACTACATCTGTGGGTAAATCCCTCCGGGACAATTTCCACAAATCTCTACCTACAGCTCTACCTGCCTTTCCAGTAATAACAACAGAGAAGGTGATTGGTTCCAGAAACCCTAGGGTCATTAAGGAAGATACATGGGAGCATGTCCGTATGAATGATCTCAAAGAAATTAAAC
Organism: Alexandromys fortis; assembly: GCF_014885135.2. NCBI lineage: Eukaryota > Metazoa > Chordata > Mammalia > Rodentia > Cricetidae > Alexandromys > Alexandromys fortis. The sequence continues at coordinate 395,535 of NW_026068274.1, read as the reverse complement.
AGGCTGTCATGACTTTCGGGATGCATTCCTCTTTTGTTAAAGAGATGCTAAAGTCTTGGGCATCCACAAGCAGAGCTACGCCATTGGACTGGCTCCAGCTGAGCTCTGCAGTCCTTGAGAGTGGGCCGCACTTAAAATGGAAATGCTTGTTCAGGCAAGAGGCTAGACTTTTAGAACAGCAAGAAAAGGCGAAGGGAAGTGACATCTCCCTAGATAAAATTCTAGGTGAAGGACGCTTTTCTGACCCTCAGGAACAAGCTAATTTGGACGAAAACACACTCTCCATATGCACTACAGCAGCCTTAAGGGCTTGGGACAGGGTACAAGACCCAGGACAGAGAATGGAATCATTTGTCACAATTAAACAAGGTCTGAGAGAACCTTTTAGTGATTTTTTACAAAGACTTACTAAGGCTGTGCAAATAGGGATACCTGACCCTGACGCAAGACGTATAATGATTGAGTCTTTGGCTTATGAAAATGCAAATGTGGAATGCAAAAAGATTTTGGGGCCTTTAAGGTTCAGATCAGCACCCTTGGAAGAATGGGTCTTGCATACACTGGATGTTGATACATTTGATTATGGCACTGAAGCATGGGTAGAAGAAGCAATTTCCAATGGTAAAAGGAGACACCAGAATACCAAATGTTTTAATTGTGGCAAAATGGGTCATATGAAAAGGAATTGTAAACAACGGATCTTCAGAAATAATAATAATGCATCTTCTAGAAATAACAGAAATAGGAGGACTCAGCCTTCAGGTTTATGTAGAAGATGTGGAAAAGGTAGACATTGGACGAATGAATGCAGGTCTACAAGAGATAGACAAGGCAACCTGATACAGACGGGAAACGTGAGAGGGGGGGCCTCACAGGCCCCCATGGCAAACATGGTTCAGTCATTTCCAGTTTCTGCAGAGAACGTGCCTCGTCAGGACAATTAGGAAACCTCATGCCTACTGTTACAAACGATAATGAGCAGAAAGATGAGTTACGTGTGTTTTGGCAAACTTCTATAAATGATCAAAGACCTAAGCTGAGAGTGTGTGTAAATGGCATTTTTATTACTGGCCTGCTGGACACAGGTGCTGATGTAAGTATCATTACCCCAGAATCTTGGCATCCGTATTGGCCTCTTCAGAATGTAAATGTTCAGCTCCTGGGAATTGGAACCCTATCTCGAGTAAGACAGAGCACAAGATGGGTTGAATGTATAGGGCCTGAGGGACAAATAGGAAAATTAAGGCCATATGTAGCCAATATTGCAATGAATTTATGGGGTCGTGACCTATTACAACAATGGAATACCCAAATTAACATTCCTGCTACTTCTAGAGCCTATATTTCTGAGAATAATATTAAAAGATATTACAAACGGAGAAAACCGGCCATTCGGGCCATACAAGAACAAGTAATTGAAGCCCCTTCAGAGATACCAACAGCCTTGCCTCTAAAATGGTTGACTGAGAAACCAATATGGACAAAGCAATGGCCTCTAGCTGAGGAAAAGTTACAGGCTTTAGAACAGCTGGTACAAGAGCAATTAGATGCTGGACATATAGAAGAATCTACCAGCCCTTGGAATTCTCCTGTATTTGTGGTTAAGAAAAAATCAGGTAAATGGAGAATGGTGACAGATCTCAGAGCTATCAACAAGGTTATTCAACCTATGGGTCCTCTGCAATCTGGAATCCCTTTGCCCTCTTTATTACCAAAAGGATGGCCTCTTATAGTTATTGATTTAAAGGATTGTTTTTTCACCATACCTTTACAAAAAGAAGATAGAGAAAAATTTGCCTTCACGGTGCCTACTTACAACAATTCTCAACCTTCCAAGAGGTACCACTGGGCCGTCCTCCCCCAGGGTATGTTAAATAGCCCCTCCTTGTGCCAATATTTTGTGAACCAACCATTGCAAATAATACGCAAGAAATTTCCCAAATCTATAATATACCACTACATGGACGACATCTTGTTATCCGATTCAAACATGGATACCTTGAACAGACTGTTTGAAGAAATAAAGATACTTTTACCTAAATGGGGATTGCAAATTGCTCCTGAGAAGATACAGAAGGGAGATTCTGTTAATTATTTAGGTTATAAAATAGGTTTGCAAAAAATTAAGACACAAAAGGCACAAATTAGGAGAGATCGCCTACGGACTCTTAATGACTTTCAAAGACTGTTAGGAGACATTTCCAGTCTACGACCAGCTGTTGGGATAACACCTGATCTAATAATTCATTTGAACAAAACCTTGGAAGGTGATAAAGACTTAAACAGTCCCAGAGAATTAACAGCTGAAGCAGAAAAGGAACTGACAATAATTGAGGAAAAATTACAACAGGCACATGTGGACAGGGTGAATCCAGAGCTCGATTGTATTCTCGTCATATTACCATCCAAAATTTCTCCTACAGGAATTTTAATGCAGAGAGATGATATTATCTTGGAATGGATCTTTTTACCACATAAACCAAGTAAAAAACTGAAAACTTATGTGGAAAAAGTCTCTGAGTTAATTATAAAAGGCAAGCTGAGACTTCGTCAACTAGCAGGCATAGACCCAGCAGAAATTATAGTGCCTTTCACTGCTGATGAACTAAAGAAATTATGGGAAGATAATGAAACATGGCAAAGAGCTTGTGCTAATTTTTTGGGAGACATTAATAACAACTATCCAAAAAGCAAGAGGCTTAACTTCATAAAGAGAACTTCTTGGATCCTTCCTCGAATCATCAATGATGCTCCAATAATTGGAGCCCATACATTCTATACTGATGCCAATAAAACAGGGAAGGCAGGTTACAAATCAGAAGACTTGGGTAAGGTGGAACAAAGTCCTTATGATTCTGTCCAGAAGGCAGAATTATATGTCATTCTTATGGTGCTAAGGGATTTTAGAGAACCTATTAATATAGTTACTGATTCACAATACGCAGAAAGAGTTATTTTACATATTGAAACTGCTGAATTTATACCTGATGATACAGAACTAACTTCATTGTTTCTCCAGGTTCCAGATTTGATCAGGAACAGGCTTTGCCCTATGTACATAACACACATCCGATCCCATCTAGCACAAGGTAATGCAGAAATTGATCAATTATTGATTGGTAGTGTGCTACAAGCCTCTGAATTTCATAAAAGAAAACATCATGTTAACAGCAAAGGTTTGAAGAAAGAGTTTTCTTTTACATGGCAACAAGCTAAGGAGATTGTAAAGAAATGCCCTACTTGATCTTTTTATAACCAAATGCCACTGCCTGCAGGGGCTAATCCAAAGGGCACCCAAAGGAATGAAATCTGGTAGATGAATGTGTTCAACTTTGTAGAATTTGGCAAATTAAAATATGTTCATCACACCATTGACACTTATTCAGGCTTTCAGTGGGCAACTTCTTTAAGTTCAGAAAAAGCTGATTCAGTAATCACTCATTTATTAGAAGTCATGGCTATCATGGGTATACCTACACATATAAAGACAGATAATGGTCCTGCGTATGTCTCTAGGAAAATGAAACGTTTTTTTGACTATTACAATATCAAGCATGTTACAGGTATACCATACAATCCTACAGGTCAAGCAGTCATAGAAAGATCAAATTGAACTATAAAAGATATGTTGAATAAACAGAAAGGGGTGGAAAACACCCCCAGAAATAGGTTACGTAATGCTTTGTTAACCTTGAATTTTCTTAACGCTAATGAG
>NW_026068274.1:348353-386014 GCF_014885135.2 Alexandromys fortis | reverse complement strand
TAAGAGATATCTCAGAGTTTCTGTCTCAGATCAGGAGCCATGGAATGGGACAGAATGAGGATAATTATATACTTGATAAACTTTCTTTGCTTTTCCTCATATCTGTGTCTTTCTTTATATGTCAGTATATGTCCTTGTTGTTAATGTTTAAATTTCCCATAACAAGCAACAAATTTTCCTACAGCAATTTTTGAAGTTTCCAGGATGAAGATGGGGACCCACAACATCAACTCAACCTGGTTTTTATGACGTCATGAATATTTTTTTCTCTTTTTTATGCGCTAATATGAGACCTGTTTTTGGTACCAACTGCACAAGACAATTTCGAATGGTGCACATTTTTGACAGCACTCTGGCCGGACCTTCTCATAGCGCTCAGGGACTAGTTATAATTTTCTTAGGTCAAAGGTTAATTTGGGAATTTTACCATCATTTGCTTTCACAGGAGCCCCTGAGGAGAACAGCGCCCCCATGTCAGCTTGAAGCAATCTTAGAGGACGACATCCCCTCTCCTTAAAGAGTTTTCCCTCAGGGTTAGGGACATCTTTTAGTGGTTGGTTTGGGGTTGAGGGGATGGGGAGATGTTTTATGGAATTAGGGGTATGTTCAAAAAAGGGGGGGAATAATTGGTTTGATGGGATGATTGGTATTTGTGAGTTACTGTTTTTAGAAAATTGTATTGGTACTGTTTCCTGTATATTGACATATTGAATATTGAATGTGAGTGTTCCTACCTCTATTTTTTATAAGAGTATGCTTATATTGTATTGATACATCGACCATATCACAATGTACATTTCTACCTCTGATACTATTTATGTAACAACATTGTTTACATTTGATATATAATGACATTGTTTACAGGTGAAGATCATTGTCTTCATATATTGCACAGTTGTTTATTTTCTTAGTCTTCAAGTTAGATAGGTATTAAGAATTTTATGTTTGCCATGTTTATTTTTAGGTTAATCGGTCTTCTAGTTACATAGAGATGATATTTAGTATAGATAGTATAATCTTCAGCCTCTTTAAAGAGCTGTAGAAAATGGCCTTTAACCTAGAATTCTGTGCCAACGAGACACAATTACTTCTGGCAATGCCACTCTACTCCTGAGAGAACGTTGAGCACCAAAGACACTCCACTGGGAGCTTGTCTTCTTGGCAGAGCTGGCCTTTGGGTTAAGAAAAGCCCATACCTCATCTACTGACAAAGTTATGAAACAGGATTGTCTTATCTTGCCAAGACAGGGTAGGATAATTCTAAGAAAGTTCCTTGCATTTGATAATGGTATGTCAGTTATGTTAGGCCTTAGCCAAAGTTGGTTGACTCAACATTGCGAACGAGAATTTGGGTCATTGCCCAGGTAGTCTCTTGTCTCTGTCATTTATGGCACATTTTGGATATCTCTCATTTGTTAAGTAATATTTATTCCCTTCTCAGATCTTTGACGGAGTTGAAGATTATATAATTGTAATTACTTTCTACATTATTTAGACTCCTTGAGATAGAATGTCTGGTAAAACTTTTGTTCTCAATATTGTTTGTTATATCTATTATTTGTTATTATTATTTATAGTTGTATTTGGTTTAGTTCTGTCTTATTTAGACAAAAAGGGGTAGATGTAGGAATAAGCCCGCCCATTGGGGGCAGGCTTGCCTCGGGCGAATGTTTACTGATAAATTGGGTGCGTAGAAGCCGCGCTTCCCTTCCTGCTTCTTGTACTTTGCTGGAACCTTGGTTTCGTGAGTCTTGTTTTCATTAAAGTTGTGCAAATACCTACACAATTTGTCTACATTAATCTAAACCGCCACAGCTTATGAGTGAAACTCTGGGCTATTTTTTTTTTTTGCTTTTAAATTTTATGAAGACAAATATACTGATATCCAGCAAATACATCATGGAGTACAAGGAGTTTCCGTGTGTCTGAAAATTGGAGGAAAAACTCCTTACAAGGTCTGGAAGTTCACATTGCTATCTTCTGAGCCATCCTTGCTAGAACTGTTAAAACAAAATATTCAAACTGAAAATATAGCAAAGGTCCCAGAGAATTGAAGCTCTGAACTTGAGTAGATATCTTTAAGGTACGTGTATATATAAGCTTGAGTGTATGTATGTTAATCATGTGAGTATCTGAAGAGGATGTCAGATGTCCTGGACTGGAGTTACAGGTAATTTTGAACAGTCTCATGTAACAAACCCAGGTCTTTTGTAAGAGCAGTATATACTCTTAATTGCTGAACATTCTGTCCAGCACCTTTTTTGTTTTAACTTTTAAGGGGTGAAATATCTCTATGGTACCAATGGTGGTTTTTGAAATCCTTGTCTCAGGTGATGCTCTTACTTCAGGCTCTCGGTTGACTATGGTTTAGTGTACTCATGTTCCTAACTCTATACAGGGAATTTTGAGTCTTCCCAAGCCAAAAAATTAGTAAATGTTGGTGGATTTGCCAATAACCTTGGTCTGATAATTGTAATTTGTAGATGAGTGTTGATATATCACATATATTTTATTAATAGGTATAATTAATTTTGTCAAACATTGCTATAAATGTTTATGAGATAGCTCAGTAGTTTAGCATTTAATCCTGAGGCCCTGTGGTAAGTCTCCTGTACTACAAAAGTTGTTAGTGGTAGAAAAAGCACTTGAAAAGCAAGAGGGCAAATCCTCACTGATATTCTAGGAGTGGAAAAATAGGGACTTTTTCTCTTTGGATGTATGGTGTGAGAAGTCCTTCTGTATATGTGTTGCTTCTAGTGGTTAATGAATAAAGAAGCTGGCTTGGCTTGTGATAGGGCAGTGGAGTGCTAGGTGGGGAAAACTAAACTGAATGCTGGGAGAAAGAAGGTGGAGTCAAGAGAAGTAATGAAGCTAATAGAGGGGAAAGACACAAGCTGCCAGCTGGAACTTTGCTGGTAGGTCTCTAGACTCATGGCAAAATATAAAATAATGGAATGGGTTAATTCTAGATGTAAGAGCTAGCTAGCAACACACTTAAGTAATTATCCAAACAGTGATTTAAATAATGTAGTTTCTATGTGATTATTTTGAGTCAGGGCAGTTGGGAAACGAAGAAACAGCCTTATTACTGCAGATGTAGGCAGCATTTGGGGGCAATTGAGAAGAAAAATATGGATAAACCAAAAGTCACCAGAAGAAAAATAAATCATAAGAAAGTTCCATTCAGTCAACTCAGATTCAGCTATGTTTAACTGAATATCTATTAACTACCAGATTTTTGGCATAATGCATTCCCTTGTACCAAGCATTGCCGTGCCACCTAGAATGAGGGAAAAGTGCCATCACTGGACAATCCTATTCCTGCCACCTTTTAATTCTGTGGCATCAAAATTTAGAGAATCTACCAGAGTATCATTTTTTAATTTGCATATTAGGAAGAGTAGGCAATGTCCCAGGTTTAGAAACTAAGGCACATAGCCATTGTAAAAGTGTTACCATTTCCATTGAACTATATATCATATTCCTGGGATTAAAATGTGAATTCAAACAAAAACATGTCCTGATCCCTATCCTCTAGCAACAATGCCTAGCATATCCCAGCTCTTGGTTCATTGTGGATCTGGGAACAAAATTCTAGATGGTGGGAGAGCTCACACTTTATGGAGCATGCTCCCTCTTGGATTTTAGCTCACTTTGTACCAACCCCTAGAGCAATTGTAAATTCTGCCTTTATTTTCTTTGGAATCTCGTTGATGCCTACAGAACAAGGACCCTTGTGAGAAGATTCCTGAAAAGTTCCTCAGAAGCCTAAAATCAGAGGAGAGCTAACAAGGGAACCTGGTTCACTAGAGAACAGAATAGAACCAGCAGATACCAACGCCATTAGCACTCACAATCCTCCTGTGTATAACACCATACCATTTCACACAAGAAAACAGGTCTGGTGAACTCTTAACCAAGTTAATCTTAATCAATAAAAATCAGGAGTCAGATATTGGGCTGAAAACCTGGACTATGAAAGAACTGGGAGCAGTCACTAGTTTCTTTTTACCTGTGTACTTCCTCTGTCCAAAGGACCAGGATCCTCCTCCAGCCCAGCTTATTACTTCTAGGCTCTACCTACCGAATGCTGGGATTAAAGGTTTGTGGCACCATCGTCCAGCTTCTATGGACAGCTAGTGGCTAGCTCCACCCTCTGATCTCCAAGCAAGTAAAATATCACACAATGGTCTGGAGCTAATAGATTCAGCATAATCTCACTATTACTGCTCCCCTGAGCTTTATAAAGTCACAGTCTGCTGGACTCTTGTTTGACTCATGAGAGGGCCAGACAGTATCTGGACAGATTGAGTCATTCTATACAATGAAGGCTTGATAATACTTCACCTGAATGGAGAGTACTCACTTAGAGCCTGATTTGAGAAATCTAGGACTCTGAGCTCAAGCTTTCAGTGACTCTTGCCTTATCAAGACTCATCTGTGAACACATTGTAACTTCTGGGCACCTGAGAGAGGCCTCAGACCTCTGGAGTATCCCATGGAGAACCAGAAAACCATGCTGGTTAGCTTTGTTCTACACAAGTCCCTGGGGATAAGATCAGTCTGGCAGCTGCTCAGGACAGGAGTTCAGCTCTGGATCCTGACCACAATAAGACAGTTTTTTTCCCACCCCCACACACCCCAAAACAGATCTCTAGAGAATATTAACCACAATGCCTGGAGGGGCAGGCTGAGTGAGGGTGGGGCCATGAGCCATGTGGACCTCTGTGCACTTGGGCAGCCATCATCAACAAGCCAGTGGAATCCCCTTCAGAAATCTTGCTCACTGGTTAGGCCAGAGGTACCTGTGACCTTGACCACAGATGAAGCCCAGCATGGGCAAGTGAGGAGTGTGGCTCCCCAAAATGAGGCATTGAGCCAGTTGACAGCACATTGGAGCAGGATGTGGGCCTAGGAGCATGGGCAGGAAGCAGTTACTCAGTCTTCAGAGCTTGGAGAACAGGTATGTGAGCTTCAGTCAGGGAAAGGCCAGTAGAGAAGAGGTAATATGGTAACCTTGGAGAGGATGAGAAGGACCAGACTGAGAGTAATGTATGGGTAGATACTGGTTTAGGGTTGCCTTTTTGCTAATTGTAGATTTGTTTACAATAACTTTGGTTTTTACTATCATGTTGTAATGTTAGTAATCTTGGTTTCAAATCTCCTCAACCTGTGATAATATTTCATTTATCTGAATCTTCTGAGCAAAGGGAAACCACATATCAGAGAGACAGGTTCACAACATAGGATTAGGAGTTATGTCTGCTGCTGCACAGGATGTTGCTGTTCTTCTTTTCTCCCCCCATCCCCCTCATTTGTCCTCTCCTCTCTTCTTTCTTGCTTGCTTTTTTCTTCTCCCCTCCTCTTTCCCCTCCTTACCACCCAACCTCATGATTTCTCTTCTTCCTCTTGCCCATCTTCTTTCACCTATTTCCTGTGAGCTAAGCACTGCCATTATATTTGCTAGCCATGGATTCTGTCAAGCTATGGGTTCCAAATAATGATACAGAAGAAATTTATCTTCATTGGGCTGCATGTAGTACAGGTGTCAAGGGCCACAGAGCTCTCAACAGTCACTGTATCTTTTGGTAGTGCCATTGCTCCCAGGAATTCACCATCTGAGAATTGCCAAAAAATGTTATGTTAATATATTTTTTCTTTCTGGAGAAAGGTAACAGATATGGAGCACAAGGCAGGGTACACGATAAACATGTACTCTAACATGTAGTTACATTACCATTACTGTCTAATATTTTGGGAAAGACAGGCTATAGGCAAAAAATAGTGCTTGACTTGCCCTGCCCCGAGGATACAAACTTCAGTCACTAGGGTATTCATAAACAGTTACTGGGGTTAAGGCCTGATAATATAGAGTATATAATACAGAGATAATATAGAGTATAATATAATATCTGAACCAAAGGGACTTTTTCCAGTTGAAGAGTAAGACCCACTGTCCATTTTAGGAACAATAAAGGAAAAAATAGTGCTAGCATCACATATTTTGAGTACAACAATAATTGAAATAGGGAGAATGGGGCACTCAGTAGAGAACTGAGCTACTGGGCAGAGACAGAGGATCAAAAGGTCTAAAGTTCTAACCTTTGCTTTGAGGTATGAGAAAGGCATCAGAAGGATTAATGTAGGTGTCTTATGGTTCTATTGCTGCAACAAACACCATGACCAAAGAGCAAATTGGAGAGCAAAGAGTTTATTCATTTCATATTCTATATTGCTATTCATCACTGAAGTAAGTCAGACAGGAACTCAAAAGTGCAGGATGCTGGAGGCAGGAGTTGATTCAGAGGCCATGGGGGGTCTGTTTACAGGTTTGCTTCCCATGACTTGCTCAGCCTGCTTTCTTTCAGAACCTAGGCTCTCCACTCCAAGGAAGGCTCCACCTGCAATGGGCTGGGTCATCCCACATTAATTACTAATTGAGAAAATGCCCTACAACATACAGGCATTTTCTCAACTGAGGTTCCTTCCTTTCTGATGATTCAACCTGGTGTCAAGTTGACACAAAATCATCCAGTACAACAGGAGACCACCAAAGTTGAAGTGTGTCTTAGAAAAGGTGGTTCCAATAGCAAACTGTATGGTCATATTTGAGGACATGTTGCAAGGAGGGGCGGCTTGTTTGTCCCGGCCACCCGGTTAGCTTACATCCAAAATAAACACACAGAAATTGTATTAATTAAAACATGGTTTGACCATTAGCTCTAACTTCTTATTGGCTAACTCTTACATATTAGTTTAACCCATTTCTATCAATCTGTGTATCACCATGAGGTGGTGGCCTACCAGAAAAGTTTCAGCACATCTACCTCCAGCTATGGATCCATGGCATCTCTCTGCCTCTGCTTTCTTCCTCCCAGTACTCAGTTCTGTCTTCTCCACCTACCTAAGTTCTACCCTATCAGCTATGCCAAGGCAGTTTCTTTATTCATTCACCAATGAAAGCAACACACAAACAGAAGGAACTCCCATACCAAGGATAGAGGTAGAGACCAAAGAAGTCAATGGACAGACACTATACTTAGAACACAGCCTGGAGATGGGAAGGAACACTTATAATATCCCAAGTCCAAGATCCCTGTGGAGGGAGAATTAAAGTGATCAGATTTAAAGTAGGAATTACCAGAATTTCATGGAAGAAATTTGCAATCTTTAGGAATATAAATGCACGGCAATTTCAGGAATAGCAGTGAGTTTTAAAATACATGTTGATATCTTCATGGTACAATTCCACTCTACAAATTATTCCTAAGCAGGGACCATAATGAAAACTGTAACCAAATGCGTATAAGCAGAAAGGGTGAGCTTAACATTATTATTAATGACAGTAAATAAGAAATTATACAAATGCCACAGAAGATCCCATCTGGTATGTCCATTGTAAGGACTCTAATGGAAATCTTCAAAATCTTGTCACCCAGCAGCAGAATGTGGCATAAAGTAAACATCCAGTAAAGTTCTTTTATTATTGAAACATAATTATAACAGTTCATTCAAATTACATTTCTGAAAAATCTAGAAACATCAGAAAATCTGTTCAAAATTACAATCGTAGCACACTGAATAATTCTAATTTCATTCTTTTCATTATTTAAATATATTTTAATGATATTCTTTCCCCTACCCCAAATATTCTCAGATCCTCCCCGATCCTTACCTACCCAATTTTATGTTATTTTCTGCTTAAGAAAAAAAAAATACAAAAACAAAAGCAAGCAAATAAACCATTAAGGCAAAAATACTAAAACAAAAAAAAGCATACAAAAAACATGAAGTTCATTTTGTGTTGACCAGTGAATCTTGGGTATGGAGCTTGCTTTGTGGGTGAATGATATACTCACTGTCACTCATTTTCTCTTTGCCAGTAACTATCAATTGCAAAAACTTCCTTTTATTGTTGTTCTTTAACAAAATAATAATAGTAGATTTTCACCTAGAGTCATGACTTATTTAACCTGAGGATCTTGGCCACTTTGTAATTCCAGATATGGATTCCATCTCATTGAGTAAGTGCTAAATCAAACCAGGATAGTTGGTATTACCATAACATCTGGGCCTCTATTGCATCAGTATATCTACAAGCAGGTTGCTGTTGTATGCCATATTGTTTGTAATTAAGTTATGTTGGTGATTATCTTTTTCCCCCGGTATCATGCAGCATACCTTCCAATATAATAAGTGCTAATCAATAGAGGTGAAGCACCAACTCAACTTTCCTGTGTTCAGTGACATCATTGTGTTCAGTGATATCATTGACTTCAGTGACAAAAGTTTACCATCAGGTTGTAAAGAGGAACCAATAACATTGGCAAAAACCTGGAATGTTGCAGAGGGGATAGGAGGTCTTTCACCAATGATTCAACAAAATATATTAAATTACTAGTACAGGGAATTTTACTCTGAGGCATACTATATCTAGTTTGGATGTTGTCTTATCCCCACCACCACAATACCTGATAACTATTTGAATTCTTTTCATATATGTGCATATTTTATGAAACTTCTTTAGAAGTAGGTTTCCATATGATGTTTCAAAAGGTATTTAATGTTAGACGTCCCTCCATATCATACTTTTCTCTCCTATATCCTTCTTCATTTAATCAGGACCAACACTGTCATGTTGGACCATGTACCAACCAGCCTTTCCTATTCTCCCTTGCTTTTATAATTAATTCTGTGTTTCTCAAAAAGTCACTTTTTGTAATGGCTGCAATTATGATGCAGTATATACTTAATTTAGAAAGAAAATTATCTGACAATACTCAGCATTTTCATCAAGGAACAAGATTATACTCTGATAACTCACCTTTAAGTTAAAAAGCCAAGTAGTTTATTCACAATGCAAAGCATGTTTATACGACATTCTATGTTATTTATTTCTAGAGCATTTTCTATAATGTTACTGAGTCATAAATGGATCCCTTTGTGATGTCTAAATTATGGTCACTTATATATCAGAGAAGTGTGTAGACTTTATAAGTTGCTTTTGCATTCAGTCACTTCCTTCTCATGTTAGTTCAATGACTCCTTGACTCATTCCTTCAGGTTTCTCTGTTGATTGGCTAGAATTTTACCAGGAATTTGTATCCCCAAACCTATTTCATTAGATCTGACTATCCAGAATCTGTGAACTATTGTAAATGATGAAAGAATAAGTTGAAGTTTGTCCTTGTTTCCGACTCAAATGTTATGCCTTAAGTATGGATAAAAAATATGTAATTTTTAAAAGAATTACTGACTGGAGAAGTTTCCTTCCAATATTAAAAGAAGAATGCTTGCTTTTCTTACTAAAAAAAACAAGGGTTAGGTTTATGCTAGTAATATATTTAAAAATACCAGTCTTTAACCAGTGGCAAATTATCATGTTGATGGAATTGACAGTAGAGGACAAGAAGGAAAAAAATAAAATGGTAGCCTCAACCCACTGAATAATCTTCTATTGTAAAATAATAATCTTGGAGAGCTGAAGAGATGGCTCAGTGATTAAGAAAGTGTACTACTCTGACAGAAGACCCAAGTTTAGTTTCCAGGAGCCACATTGTGTGTATAACAATGGCCAATAATCCTAGCTCCAGAATATCTGACACCTTCTTCTGGTCTCTAAGGGCACTAAATTTACACAGAGAAAGCCCATAAGCATACATATTCATGAAGTTTTTTATTAATTTAAAAACTGAGAGATAAAATTTCAACAAAACCTAAGGATTCTTGTCAACATGAGTCTTTGATGTGAGCTGGGTGTTAGTCATTGTGTTTTGAATATTTTAGTGGCATGTTGTACTGTGTAGACTAACAAAAATTATGTTGATTCAATGAGATGAAAATATTCCGGGATGACTTCCAGCTCTATACTAGAAAGAAATTGCCAAAAAAGGCATTACAAAGAATCAATTTTCAGGGAAATATTTGGTTGGGGAATATTGAATTTAAGGTTCCCATATAACATTCATAAAGAAATAATATTCCTGAATTAGTAGCAAAAAGAAAGAATAGGACAATCACAGATTCCTGGGTGGCTTTGCATAGTGCACAATGCAAGTCATATTCAGTAATAACATGAAGAGGACAGGGCAGGCACTATGCTGATGATGGTCTTAGACTGAACAGTGTATGCTGATCAAAGGGAAAGGAAAGATAATAGTAAGAATGTTGGAAGTTTCAAACACAAAGGAGAGGAAAATGATGGGAAAGAGAGGGTTCTTTGAGACACAAGAGAGGCTGCTGAACTCTCTTCAGGTTATTTTTGTCTTTTGTGCAAGAAGTTCTAGGAAACTATGAAGGTGACAGTCAGAGTAGCCTACTCATATACCAAAATGAAAAACAAATAGATGGGTGCTTTATGGACATTCTTGGGTTCTTGGGTGTATGTATATACAAAGATAGGTGTGTATGTGTGTGTAAGGATAAATAGAATGGTGAACAGATCCTGTATTCTGAGAAACCACATAAGAATGAAGTGCACATGAGCTATATCTCTGTAAGTAGAAAATCGAAGGAAATTCTCTCTGGGGAAGTTTCATAAGGCAAGAGTGGTCCTATGTCCTTGGTTCCAAAGAAGGTGACTAATTGGGACTATACAAATTCGTGAGGAACAGCATCTCTGTCTGTAAAACAAGGCTAAAACAACTGGACTTTATGTCACTCAACAAAGTCACCTGAAATAATGTTCCACTCAAGATTTCTTTGGGATCTTCTATATTGCTGTCATGATTGGTAATATCAGGTACACATGGTGGGGAAGCAACTCCATGGGAGTGCCTGCCTGAGAAGAACACAAGCATTTGGAAGGATTACCATCCACCTATCCTCAAGTGAGGTCACAGCTCCACCCATTAGAGCCAGCTAATGTTTTGACCCAGCCCAGCTGCCAGAGAACAGGCCCAGGTGCTGGCCCCACAGGTTTTGGTTTGAGTCTCAGTCACTGTGGTATGTTTTCGGCGGCGGAACCCAGCTCACTGTCCTAGGTAAGTGGCTTTAATTCTCCTTTCTATTCAGCCCAGCATGTGTTGTCTTAGAAGGATCTGTTTTTTTTTTCTCTCTGAGAACTTCTCATCTTCACTCCCCTAACTTAAGGACTGAATCCTTAGCCTTCTTCATGGTGACTAGGGGAGATGGGCAATTAGGAGAAATCTGAAGGAAGGGCCAGCAAATCAGAAGCAGATGGCCTCAGATTCTAATAAATATGTTGTGATCTCATGGGCTTCAGTTAGGGTCTGATCAGAGTCAAGGGCTTTATTCTTGTTCTCAGACAGATTAATCATTGGGAATCATGGACTGGGTCAAAGAACGGGCACTAGGACTTTGTCAGAGCCCACAATATCTTCTTAGAATGTGAAGGGTTGGATCTAGATATGTAAGGGCAGCTTCCAGGGTCTTGGATTAACAAAGTGGGAAACACGCAAGCATAGTGAAGGAGTAAGTTTGTAATTGTCTTCAGTTATCTGACCATTTACTGAGCTACTGAGGTCCTATAGGCACAGAGACAGTATTTATTATCAGGGTAACCAAATCCTGGTCACCTCAAGATTAGCTGGGATTATGTCTATAAAGACCCTTAATCCTGGGTTATGATGCCTTGTGTTTCCATTGTCAGATTCTTTTTTTTAATTGTCAGATTCTTTAAATGGCGTATAAAATTTGGGAGGTCAGGAATGAGGGACAAACTGGGGGTTTCAGAATACTTCCTGACCATCAGGTAAGGAAACTGTTTCTGTGAGCAAGTGACTGTTATGCTCTTGCATCTGAGGAGAAAAAAACCTCCAGAACATAGCCAGGGGAATGGATATAGTGGTCAGGTCAAACTAAGCAGGAGTCGCTAAAACCCTAGAGTAGCCTCAGATCTTCTTTGTACGGATCAGACTACTCAGTGAAAATGCTGAGGAGATTAACGTGGAGACCTTGCTGTCCAAGATTACAGGAGGCTCAGTGCCTCTAGGTGCTGGGGACAAAGAATGGGTCTCCTTACTTAGTTAAAATTCAATCTTCAGAGCAAGGTGGAATGTAGCTTATTCAGCAAAGAGCTCTGACCACGACAAGAATAAAGAGGAGACAGCTGGGCTAGGGAAGGTGATCAGATATGGGGCAAATTCCAAATTAGATTATAGACAATAGGGTGGAGAGAACACAGTCATACCTACTGATAGTTGGGGAATGGGGGAAGAGAGGAGGAGTCCAGTTCATGTAACTTGGGAGGGTATCCTGGAAACCTTTGACTACTAAGAAGATTATTCACTGAGGCTCAAAGGGGCAGATGAGAAAGTTGCAGGTGAATAAGATTACAAATATGAAGAGTCACTGAGATTCGATAGTTTTTATTTTGTCTCTTGAAACAATTCCCCTTTTATTCACACAGGTCAGCCCAAATCTTCTCCCAAAATCACGGTGTTTCCACCTTCACCTGAGGAGCTCCAGACAAACAAAGCCACACTGGTGTGTCTGATCAACGACTTCTCCCCACGTACTGTAACAGTGGCTTGGGCGGCAGATGGTGTGCCTATCACCCAGGGTGTGCAGACTACAAAATCCACCAAAGAAAACAAAAACTACATGGCCAGCAGCTATCTAAGTTTGACAGCAGACCAGTGGAGATCTTACAAGAGCGTTTCCTGCAAAGTTACTCATGAAGGGAGTCTTGTGGAGAAGAGTTTGTCCCCTGCACAATGTAGCTAGGAGCCCAGACTTCTCCTGAGCCTGGGAAGTGTGGAGCTAGGAGACTCAGAATGGGGTCTCTTCTCTATACTAGGGAATCCAGGCTTCTCTTTTACCCACTGAATATTCAATAAAATATCATTAGTTAATCAGAGGTACTGCCTTGTCCATTTGTTCTCATTATATATTCAATTTTGAATCATTGAACCTGCAATGTGGGGAGGTGGGATCAGGTTTCCTGTGAGAAATTAGTTTTCCTTGGAAACATTCAGAGGGTATCACCCTAAAAGTGACATTTCCCTTGCTCTGCATTATTGTCTGATCCCTGGTATGCAGGGACACTCATTTAGAATACAGCTCAGGTAAACTATCATGTTTCAGGCTAAACAATTAATATATAGGAAGTCCTCAAATATATGAAATCTTACAATGAACCTAGTAAATTTTATTATACAATTCAAAACATTGATGTTAATGGCCCTCTATATTTGGGCATGAGGTGGGATAATCACTCAAGCAAAATAACAGCATCAAATGAGAAATGATGGATCCAAAATGATCCCAGAAGGGTGCCAAATAATGTTTCAAAGGAAGTGATTTCAGAGTCAAATTCTAGAACTACTCAACGCCATGTCAGGTGAGGTCAAGGAAGACAGAGTGAGACCTAAGATTTAAACTTATGTCAGTTCCTTGGGTAGACTTAGGTCTTTACTGGACCAAATCCTCTCATGTGCATAAGCACACCAGTGTGTACTTCAGTTTAGTATCAACCACAATCTTTGAAATTGGCCGTCAGCCTTCAGTGGTCCAGCATCTGTCCATGTCAGTAAATATTTACTGTGTTTGAGACATAGGGACTCTATAGCTCATAATCTGTATAAACCCTGACTACATCCAGAACTTTGGTGGATCAGACAGTCCAGCATGACAGTCTTCATAGCTAGAAATATTCTTCAACAATGAAGCAGAGTGACAGGTGACAACATAAAGCTTAATCACAGGTCGCCAAATACCTGTTTCTGAACTAGGAAGAACCTGTGGGATTTGTGCCACATGGCACTTTTCATTGCTATGGCATGATAAAGTCTGTGCCCAATAGTTGGAAGTGAAGATCCTGGGTACTCTCACAGAAATATTCCTTGGTGGAGACAGTGCCAACACTCATCCAGACACAGATATTGTTCAGAGACTCACTTCCTCATCCTTTGTTCAAGATTTCACTGACAAATTTGAACACAAAAATTAGGAAACTCAGATATAGTAATCTTCCCATATCCCCATCAAATAGCCTGTAACAATCCTTACACGTGGATTTTGATAAGACTCCTTCCATATATCATGTTATGAAAGCACATTCCAGAAGTTGTATCTTATCAGCTATGATAATATTTCTGGGTTTACAAAGAGAAAGTACAGATATCATATCAAACTTCAAAAGAAGTTATTGATTATTTCTTCATGTCATATAATAGTCAAGTTGTCATTAAATGACTACATGACATGACCCTACAGTGTTTAGTAATGCATTATTGGTAAAGATTTCACCACATGAAGGAAGATGAGATGTGTATGAAGCCGATGGTTGCGCGTGTTCTCCACCTGTTGTATTCTGCAGGGCCCCAGACCCCTCTCTTCATTTTTTGCCAGGCAGAAGGTGCAGTGACTGAGTCAATGGTCCCAAGACTTTGCATAGACTTCATGCTTGCTTCCTTGAGCTGTCACCAAGGGATCCTCTCTTTAATTCTTACCCTGTAAAGAGCTTCTTTTAAAAAGGGTGTGGAAAATTTATGGATGACTTTCTGGCAAGGATATCTCAGAAGACAAATGGGGTCATGGGAAGAAAGATCATCACATGCCCAGAATCATCAAGGACTACATACATCACAGCTGAAAGTATAGGATAAGGTGCATGGAGGGTTTTTGCATGAGTGTATATCACAGTGTTGGGTGTTCGGCGGAGGCACCAAATTGACTGTCCTAGGTAAGTCACTTTTTTTCTTCTGTTACTGTAATCTTCAAGGTTTGAGATGATTTTTGCAGTGGACTATTTCTCATTCTCTATTCTACTTCATGCTTCAGCTTCTCTCTAGGAACATAATCTCTTTCTTCTCTAGATTCTGTGCCTCACCTCAAATGGTTCCCTGTGACCTTTCATGTCTAATCTCGTAGGCAGGGGGCCAAAAAATATAAATTCTCAAGGTCTGTCTTTCATTCTGGTGCAGTATCCACTGCTCTGATAAGTACTTCAATGTGCCACTATCTATGAGTGTGTGTGTCTTTCTGGTAGAATTTGTGAGGAGTAAAGTAAATTGTTATCTTATTGAGAAGGAAGAACAGAGAACAGAAGCAGAGAGAGAGAGAGAGAGAGAGAGAGAGAGAGAGAGAGAGAGAGAGAGAGAGTTGAATTAGGAGACTGTAGAACACTCAACAATGAGGCTGGTAAATAACTTGTCAGAGTTCAGATAAACTAGCCATTAGAACTCAGGATCCAGTTTATAAGACAGGCAGGAGATAGAAAGGATTCCAAATCTTCCAGGAAAGTAATGAACAGAGCAGTAACCTATCTAGAACTCAGGAAATTTAGTATGAAGAAAGGGAAGGGATCTCAGGACACAGAAAGTCAGGAGAGAGAGACTGAATATGTGACTAGAAAGTTGTGTTCCTGGGTCTCTCTAAGACACTGCTTAGAAAACAGAGCAACTGTATTCATGTAGATCTGGTATTGATGTATAAAAATAAAACACCACATCCAGAAAGGGGAATATTCTCTCATTCTGCAGAATTAGATACAGTTCAAGCAGATACATACTTTGCTGAGCAGAAATCACAGACCCAGGGGCCATGATTTGGATGAAAATAAATGCCTAACTATAAAGTTTAGTCTGAGCAGAGGTTTTCCATCAGAACTGTCCTCAGAGTGGGACAGATGGACGGTAGACATCTTTAAAAAGCAGAGAGGATACAAGGTCAAGGACATAAAGGTTAGGTGTCTGTGTTGAAGGTCAGAATCCAGTGAAGTGTGGCACAAATGTGGAGTACTTAATTCCTAGGTACACAGGGAGTATATGAAAGAAATGTATACCCCACTTTCTGTATTCCATTCAAATATAGTCATTAAACTTGGGACATGCTAACACTACCTCTAGGATTTCTATTGGGAAACCAAGATTTCTTCTGAATTTCTCTTTCTTCACCCTGCAGGTCAGCCCATATCTCAACCTTCAGTCACCTTGTTTCCACCTTCTCCTGAGGAGCTCAAGACCAGCAAGGCCACACTGGTGTGTATGATCAATGACTTTTACCCTGGTGATTTGGCAGTGACCTGGAAAGCAGATGGTACAACTATCACCCAGGGTGTGGAGACAAGTAAACCTTCCAAACAGGGCAACAAGTACTTGGCTACCAGCTTCTTGACTTTGACAGAAGATGCATGGAAATCTAAAAACAAAGTCAGCTGTGAGGTCACTCATGAAAGGATAAAAGTAGAGAAGAGTTTGTCCCCTACAATGTGTTCCTAGGCCTTCCAATATTCATCTTACCCATAGAAACTGGGATTAGAATAATGAACAAATACTGCTCTTGCCTATCATAGCCCTTCTCCCTGCTCCTGAAATGCAAAATAAAATATCTGTTCTCAACCTGTAATTCTACTGTACTCATTTGTTTTAGTGTACATTTCACTGGTATTCACAGTAGTGTGGGAATTTGCTGGAACCCCTTGATTTGTAACTGGGGTGATATCCTGCATAATCACCCTAGGGAGTACCTGCTCCATGCAGGCACAATTTCCCACCTCTCCTCTGGACCTTTGATCATACCATGAATTTTACAGTGTGAGTGTAATAGATTTCCCTAATTTCACTCTTTAATAGCCCTAATCCTATGTTAAATCCCTTTCTAAAAATCTACTGGTGCCTAACCATCTTCCTTAAAATTATAATTTGGAGTCTGGGACAGTTCTATTATATGCTATCTTAGTTTCTATTACTCAAGTCAAAATGAATAGATAGTATTAGGAAATTGAAAGTTTATTACAATCTGTACAAAGAAGTAAAATCAGGCTAAAGATAATGCATGTGAGGTGTTCATGAAGGTTACAGTATGGTTGTAGTCAGCCTTGATAGGTATATGAACTAAAAGAAACAAGACATGATATCCAGCCCAAATGCTGTCAGAGGCATTCAGTGCTGGATATGAGAAACTTTGACATGTTTCCACTTCAGAACTAGATTTTGGGATTTGCCATTCATCAGGGCTGAAGGTTCCAAGTATGACTAAATATCTGGGTACCATACAGAGAACAAGACTTTCCTAGAATCCCAATTGGTTTCTAAAGAAAGCAAGGAGAAGAGGGGAGGGAGCCCTTAGAGATGAATGGATATGGAGATAAGGAGGATCTTGGAGGGCATGAAGGAGGAGTAACTGTGATCAGAATGTTGCATGTGTTTTCAAAAAATTAAAAGAATATCAAATCAGGTTAGGGATAGAGCATGAGTAAAGTTGTTAAGGATTGGAGCCTGGACATGGTCTTTGTGAGTATAAACCTTGTAAAAAGTCAATTTAGGAATGACCCCAAAATTAGCACTCCTGAGGAACTCTGATTGACTAATAGAAAATGTTTCAAAGTTGAATTCATGAGTATACTCAAGTCATGCAAAGACAAAGTGAGGTGAGTGTGGTTTGAGAATTGTCAGCAAGAGCAGGTGTTCAGGAAGTCTCAGCTGGGCTACATGCTTCTCCATAACCCTGTCCTTTCATGTTTAATTTAATCTAGTGTGGGCATCAGATTGATGTCATGCATAATTCTTAGCACAAGTCTGCCTTCCTTGGTTTATTATTATTCAGCTTGGTTAGACCATCCTGATCAGGTCCCTTGTACAACATCGTCTAGTTCTCACAAGGGACATGGCAGTTGTCTACACCAGAGCTCCTTGGTCAACCTATCAATTCAGTGACATAGTTAGAAAATCAGAAGACATGCTCAATAATGGAACAGCATGACAGAGAAGGGGAAAGTAAGGTTTGATTCTGGTTACAACAATCCAAATTCCAACCTCTGAGACAAAAATATTTCAAAACTTATATATTACAAAAAAACAAAAAAAGAAATATATGAAAAGTTTTTTATATAATCGCATAAATGTAAGAATAGATTGTCCATTTTAATCATTTCAAAGGCTACAAAAATTACATATGTAGTTACCACTAGAACATTAAACCTGATCACCCTTTCATTATTTGGGCTTGGACCCTGGGCCTTACATATGGTAAGTCAGTGTTTTATCTCTGGGTTTCATCTTCACCTGTATGCTTTACTTTTAATTTTAGAAAGTATTTTGGTATAGTAAGGAGGATGCTAGTTAGTTCCCAGGTACTTAGCCCTGAAATAATCACACAGAAACTCTATTAATTAAATCACTGCTCGCCCCATTAACTCTAGCTTTTTATTGGCTAACTCTTACATATTAATTTAAGCCATTTCTATTAATCTGTGTATCACCACATGGCTATGGCTTGCCAGCTAATGTTCCATTGTCTATTTCCAGTGGGGCTATATGGCTTCTCTCTGACTCAGCTTCCTTTCTCCCAGCATCCCATTTAGTTTTCCCCGCCTACCTAAGTTCTGCCACGCTACAAGTCCAAAGCAGTTTTTTTATTCATTAATGGCAATCACAACATACAGAGAAGAATCCCACATCATTTTGGTACATTGCTTAAGATGGACTTGAACTCCTATTTCAGCCTTAGCTTCTAATGAATCTGGAGTACATGTATGCAATGCCATACTCAGTTGTGACTTTCTCTTGAGAATTACACATTAACATCTTGAGCATACGCTACTGTCCTTTTCTTAGTAAGTCCCAACTTTATTTAATTCTGCCTAGCCTTTAATTCTTTTTCTGCTTGGTGAATCAAGATAGCAGTTACTTCTGAGAAGAGGTCTCTGAAAAAAACTCCCCAGTACATAAGGTCAGAAATACCAAAGTGCAATGCCAGTGACATCTGAACTGTTGTCCAGGTTCTTGATGTTTCACCCAAACCCAGGCTCCATTCGTCACAGCAAGATGTGTTCCTATGTCTCAGTAGAAACCATCTGTAAAGACCTACAATCAAAGAGCCTTTGTTTCGCCTAAGTAAGATGTCTATAAAAATGGTTCTAAATCTGCTCAGTTCCCATAGAATACAAACTAGCTTTAAACAGTGTTGTAATGAGTGGAAGTTTCCTTTAATGATGGTCTTGATTTTAAGGGACCTGACAAACTCTAGAGAGTCTGGTTCACCTTTAAAAATGTACTTTTCTAGGTTCAAGTCTCTTGCCAACCCTAAGGTGGCTCCCTTAACTAAGATATGTGCTTCCCTGCTCCCCTATCCAACCTTCCTTTATCCCAATCTTCCTGTTTCCCCAAGTTCCCCCAATCCTCCCCTTCTCACTTTTCTCTCCCCGCTCCCAGGAGCCCAAGGCGACGTCCCCAGTTAGTCCCTTGGGAAGCGGAGGATAGGGAACCTGAAATGACCCTATCCCATAGCAATACTGACGAATATCTTTCATATCACCATAGAACCTTCATCTGTTGATGGATGGAGATAGAGACAGAGACCCACACTGGAGCACTGGACTGAGCTCCCAAGGTTCCAATGAGGAGCAGATGGAGGGAGAACACGAGCAAGGATGTCAGGACCACGGGGGGTGCACCCACCCACTGAGACAGTGGGGCTGATCTATTGGGAGCTCACCAAGGCCAGCTGGACTGTGACTGAAAAAGCATGGGATAAAACCGGACTCTCTGATCATGGCGAACAATGAGGACTGATGAGAAGCCAAGGTCAATGGCAAGGGGTTTTGATCCTACTTCATGTTCCGGCTTGGTGGGAGCCTAGCCAGTTTGGATGTTCACCTTCCTAGACATGGACGGAGGGGGGAGGACCTTGGACTTTCCACAGGGCAGGGAACCATGACTGCTCTTTGGATTGGAGAGGGAGAGGGAGAGGAGTGGGGGAAGGGGGAGGGAAATGGGAGGCTGGGAGGAGGCGGAAACTTTTTTTTCTTATTCTCAATAAAAAAATATAAAAAAAAAAGAAAAAAAATGTACTTTTCTTTCCCTGGATTCCTATACCCTAACAGTCCCTAGATGTTGTCATGGGGTTCAGCTTGGTTGCTCTTATTTTCTGAGTCATAAAGACACAATTGTTCCCTTTCTTCTCTTTAGGATTTTCATTTTGGAACCTAAGTATGCTTTAATATCCTCAACTAATGATTTGGACATGTTAGTCTTTTTCTTCCCTGCCACAATGTGGGTGACCTCTGTGCCAGCTTACCTCTTCCTTTCTCCTACGTTGGGTAGCTTCAAGATGTGCAGATGATTGTGCTAGAATTTTCCTTTTAAACTCTAGTAAGTTGTTCTCAATCTTCTGTTTGTGCCTGTTCTTAAATTCTTAAATAATGAGACTAAAAACCCTAAGAGGGTAAAACAATCTCCCATTGTCATATGGCTCTGCTGGGACACCTCAATATTTCTGGTAATGTAACAATATTTTCTGTATTCTTCAATCAGAACAGAAAATGGACCCATAAATACCCCTCTAGGTAGCATCAATGTCTTTCCTAACAATGCTTCTACAAAGTCCCTAACAACCAGATAATTCTAAAAATTGCACGTAAGATGTCTGTGAGGTGATCTAGGAAAATTCCACTCCTTAGGGACACAAGCACAGGAACATGATTCACAGTTACCTGGTCAGAGTCACTGAGGGGCCTGAAAAGTCACATTGTCACTGAAGAATATAAACCTATTTCTTCTTCTAGGAATTCCACAGAAGTCCTCTGTAGAACAACCTAAGACCAGAGACCTTTAAGCAATATGACCTAAGCTCTTTATTTTTTGGATATTCTCAATTTATTCCTGATGTCCTGGCACTACCTATTTCCCCCTGATAGTGTGCCTCACACATATCTGTGATGTGTCTTATATTGACAGTCCTCCTGTTTTTATCTCTTTAGTGCTCAGATTAAAAGACAGAAAAAAAAATATGGCTCAAGAACCCTGGCCACTGACTGAGGAAAGGCCAATGTCCACAAGCCCTAAGCATATGCCTTCATCTGTGTAGAAAACAAAAGAAATACATAGGCAAGTCCCCAACAAGCTCAGAAATTCTGTAGGCCTGAGACACTCAAGAGAAGGGATCATGTGGAAGCATCCAAACAGGTGAGCCTGTCCTTAGGTAGACAAAGTCTTCAGATGGAGCAATCCCAGAGCAGATTCAGAGGTTAATATGTCTTTCCTGAGAACCTGTTATGTACCAAGTCTACAGCAACTATGGGCCAAGCAGGGGTCATCAATCTTAGAGTTAAGAAACCTTAGAAAATAATAATAATAATAATAACAATAATAATAATAAACCTTAGAGAGAAATAAATAAATGTAAGAGATAAATGCATAATGTCATGTAGGACACAGGTAATCATTTTGTGGATAAAAAAATTGTATGTGTAAAGACTGTAATAAAAAATACCAACTAGGGCTTCTCAAGGGTTAACATTCCAATAGCCAAAAGCAAGCAGGAGCTAAAGAGCCCCACTCTTCTTACCTATGCTTAGCCTCATTTTGTTTCCTGTTCAGATGAAATGATATAATAGACATTCATTCCCTCTATAAAATGGGGAGAAGATAAGATAAAAAACAATGAGATTCTCATTATTATCCCAGACACAGAACTCCCAGATTCCGCATTGTTCTCATCTTTATTATAGTTGGTTCAACTTCTTAAGAAAAAAGGTCTTAAGGCACTGTTGTATTTTATCCACAGAGACCTTCATCTAGTTCTTGTCTGTCTCACCACCCAGGAATTTTTATAAGCTTCATGTATATGATTTTAGTTATATGCCCAGCCACCAAAATAGGATCCCTAAGGAAGGGTCAAAACCTATGAGAACAGAGGATTCTTTTTTTAAGTGTTAATGAGCTACTATCTCAACATTCTACCTAAGGCCTGAGAAAAGGTGCTGAGGGCAAAAAGTGGTTTAGTGCAGAGTCATGAACCCATTTTCCAGCTGGAACTGTAACCAGGGCCCTGTCTTAACTTACCCCACAGAGATGAAAGCACCTGATGCTAGGCCTGGGCCCAGGTGGAGTTTCTGAGCTAATTTTGGCCTCTGAGATTCTTAGTTTCATTAGGCCAGCTTCACTGAATCAGGCCTACAGGGACCACAGATGGTGTCGAAGGGTTGGTTCCTGTCCAGCTGAGGTTTCAGCAGCACAAGAACAACAACCAAACATGTAACCAGCAAAGTATCCATTATCCATGGCTCATCTTTTCTTTCCTGCAGGATATCACTCCAGCTGTGTGATAAGTGCCTCCGCTTTACTCTCTACTGAACATGCTGACCCAGAAATCTGCAGAAGTTTTGTGCTCAATCTATCTATGGACATGATCTAGTGTCCCCAACTAGTGCTCACACGTATTTCATTCAAGTTCCATTCTGGAAAAATCCTATGCTCTAGAAGCTTTCACTATAGGATAAACGTACAATGTGAATGATATACTGTAGGTCATATGTGATGGAAGCAACAATCTAGAGCAGGGCCCAGAGCTTTACCCTAAGACTACAAAGCAAAAGGATACAGGACATCTTGAATGATTGGCATGAACAGAGGAGTACAGAGTGACTAACATGCGCCTTCTTGATCTGCAGCTAAAGCAGTGCATTCAGAATAATTGGATCATTCTGGTTACTTCCCACACTTTCACCTGTCTCTCACCATTCTTGGCCTACCATGCTGTTCTCCATACAGGAAGTACCTAAACACTGTACTATGGCTGTGTGGTACTTAGAAGTAGGCCATACATGGTATAGGAAAGAGAGGAGACTGGAGATCTCCTCTCCTATCCCTACAATGAAAGATAATTCAACACAGGCAGTTAAAATCTGCACAGAGGGACTGAGCAGGTACTATTTGAGGCAGGCCCAGGGAAGAAGTCAATTTAAGAGGCTTGGCTGCTGATAAGGGGCTAGACCTGGAATATGACTTCTAGTTTGGGACAAGCACCTGAGGGTCACAAAGTTTACATCCTCAGAGACTGGTGGTTGCAAAGTCTAAAGGTTAAGACCTGGAGTAGAGGCCATAAATAACTTCACTCTGACGGTATATACCATATCAAAAGGCATCCGTTTCCTAAGTGTTATTGTTTTTAAGCCATTTAAAAAACACAAGGACACTAGAAATCAAAACAAACATTCAGAAATTCTGTAAAGTCAAAACCTAGGAACTTTATCCCAATGAAGAGAAATCCCTAGAATAAGTAGGTGTTCCTACCTATCTTCCAGCCCAGGGACTTTCATCATGAACAGGAAAATGTATACATCAGAGTAAGACTACCCTCTTCCAGGGAATGGTCACTGTCACACAGAAGGATTTTTACCCGTCATTCCAAAGCATAACCCCACTTTAGAGGTGCATAAGTTAACCAGCTAAGACACAAGACATTGATGAGAAACTGAACTGCAGGCACTATGGTCAGCCATTCACCAAAAGCTGAGTGGTGAGAGACAGCAGCAAAGAGTCTAGGAAAGTCCAGATATCTCTTCTTTCTGAGGAAGACTCCAATTAACACACAGGGATGACTGCTACCTGCTCAGTTTTCAAGAGTCCTTCACCCTGAACAAATAACTTCCCCTCTTTGGACCTCAGTTTCCCTGTTTGTACTAGGGTGTGATTATCTCCTTGACAGTGTGGACTTGGAGATTAATAGAGAAGATGACTAGAGTCTCTGCCCAATGAAAATCCTCACTACTATAGAGTATTCCTACCATCAATAGTATCAAGTACTATCAGTAGTATCCAGCTACTATTATCATCTCCTGAGATCTTACACAAGTCTACCTTGTTTGTTTTTGTGTTTTTGTTGTGGCCCTAGATTCTTTTCACTGGAGCTTCAACATTGTCATCTGCCCAATAAGCAATTGAATGTAAATCCATAAATATAAATTATCTAGGAAACAATAGATTTTCTGTATGATGGAGTTGACCAGGAAAATAGGTCCCGAATTTGGGAAAACAGAAATGCCTAAGTGTGTAATATGGTACGAAAGCAGTATAAGCTCTGAGTGGGGTGGGGAAGGATGGACCTAGTTGCTTTACTAAGCCCACTATGACTGCAGCTGGCCACCCTTGAGAATCCACAAGCTAAAATTAGCCCTGTGTTGACTGAAACAAGAACTCATAGTCTCAGAAAAAGAGAAATAATGAGAAGTGAAACAAAGTTCATGACCAGCAAGGCATGACAAACAGCATCAGAGGAGCAAGAGCCAGTTTTGTGAATAGAGATGAGTGGTTGTGTACTTCACAGTTATGCGCAACAGAGGCCATCTCACACCTCTTTCCTACTTTCAGTCAGATTCTTAGGGCTTGATGCTATCCCCGAGCTGCCTCTGCACATTGAAGCTCAGCCTTGAATACTAGAACCCTAAAGGAACATGGCTCAAAGAACTTCATAATCAGGCAGTGGTCGTCTGTGGGTTATATGAAAACTAAAAAGTGGTAAACTTAAGTATAACTCTAGAGTCAGAGCCCAAGTCTCTGGCTGGAACAGAAATGGCTGATTGAATGAGCAATCACAGGAAGTGTCACTTCTTCAGACTCTGTGGTTAAGAGCTCATGATCCACCCAATCCAGCTGTTCAGCCATCCTGACTTTGCACCTTACATCTACAAGGTGGTAAACACCCTGCCTGGGACAGAAATGCTGTCTTTATCAATTAATCATGAAGCTATCACAGGATTAGCACATGGAAACACATGAACAAGTACATTTGAAGAGGGAACTGGAATAGATGCCTAGTATATATGTGGTGCCAATGTGTTTGAAGAAGTACTCTGACAGGTGCCAACAGAAGGGAATAGTATCTCACAGACCCAGGACAAGAAGACCTCACTGTTGCTTCAAGACATGATTTCTTATATAGAATAGTCTGAGAGATCCACACCAACATGCTCTCAAAGTGTTTTCCAGTAGAAATTTGACCCTTTATGCTTTCCCATATTTTGTGATTTTTCAGTGAATGACTACAGGCATTATAAATATGGAACAAATGAATGGGCAGATGTAAGAAACAAGATTCTCTACAAATTCTGCCTGAGATGACCGTAAAATATATTTAACATCATATACCAAGTATTATTTCAAAGATATCCAAAGATGTGAGCAGAGAATATTGAGAGAAGATTGTAACTACAACCATTGCAGGCTGTAGGCAATAGGGTTGTCTGAAATGGGATATCTAAATTAGCTTGGTCTGCATTACAAGATTCATCTTGCACACACATATAAATACATGAATGAAAATGTGACTATGGGTATATGTATGTCTGTTGAAATCTATGCTTATTGTCTATATGTATAGGAATTCACTTGTGGGGACAGTAATACTTTTGCTTGCTCATCTGAGTTTTCTTTTGTAACAATGACCAAATATTTATTTTTAATTATAAAAAGTGTTGTGGAATTCCTATGGATTGAGCTAGAAACAATGTTTCAGAGAGATAAACCAGACCCAGAAATACTAGCATCACATCTTTTTGCAAATTGTGTGTTATCTCATGTGTGGTTGTTAATATATGTGTGTGTTATTTAGAGTACCCACAGAATTTAAGAAATTAGTAAAGGACCTTTGTTGGGGATCTTTCAGTGGAGGGGAATAGAATACAATTGTGTAAAGGGTTAAAATGGAATAATGAAATGGGAAGATTTAACTCAACTTTGGGGATAGGGAGGCAAGGAAGTTGAAGGAATAAGGGGAATTATAAAAACATTAATGACAACACACACATACATATATATTTATATTTATATACACACATACACACACAAATATATATATACAGAGGTGGGGGGAACAACACAGAGAGAAAGAGAGAGATTCAATGGAATTACACTACAACTTGATGTCAATCCCCATAGTAGACACCACAGGCTAAAATATCTAGCTCTAGGGATAGAAGACCTCTTCTGGAATTTGTGGCTAGTGACCCTGAAATATAGATGCATAGACTTTGAAACCTTACAGACTATCCTTGAACTCGATGATAAAGCCCTATTGCTAAATATACTGCATACTTTAATCTTACAACATGGGGAACTCAAGCTGGTACTTACCTGGAAACTCATCACTTACTGGATAGCTTTCATTGTTATGTTCATGCTACCAGAGAATCAACATAATCATCTGTCTAGTCTAGCTGTGAACTCCATTATCCGTGATAATAACTACCCTGGTAAAATACATCCACTGGTGCAGTAGTGGAACAAATGGCATGGGATTAGAAAATCATTTTCTGTCCATATTTAGACTCAGCAAAGTGCATCCTATTCCTTGCACTTTTATCCAGAACAAGAACCTGTGACCGGGCAAGTCACTGTCTCCAGTAAAGAAACTACTATTGCTACTCTGATAAACTTACCTAGTATTAAACCAACACCTAAATTATTTATACTTATATCCACAGGTTGATATATGCCTTGACCTTCATCAGAGAAGCTTCAGTTTGACAATTAACAGAAATTCATAACTGGTAGAGATGCACAGAATAATAGACTACAGAGATCTCTGACCCAAATGTGACATTTATTTCACACCCCTGAACCTAAGGATCAGGGATCATTGTAGTAGGGGTAGAAAGACTGTTAAAGCCAGAAGTGGTGGTTGGCTAGAAGGATAATGTTTGTTTATTGGCTTGTTTTTTTTTTTTTTTTTGAACCAAAAGTGCTGTTGTATGTATGAACTCATATTGGTGTGACAACATGTAGAAAACCTGTGCAAACTCCAGTCAGACAAAGTACCATCATGGCAGTATTAAAAGAATACAAAGTCCTGCTCCTTGCTGAGGAGCTACTGGTAACTGATAACTGTTGGCAAGTTTTCTTTTTGTTGTAATCCTGGTAGGTTAATCATGATCCAATGGATGGCTATACTCAAGATTATATAGACAACACTAATGAAATTTGGTGCATTAAAAATAAATAAAATTTACTGGATAAAGAATGAGGACTTCTCTGGAAGGAGTTGGGGATAAGTATGATGAAAATATAATATAAGAAATACTAAAATAATCAATAAAAATATTTTAAAAAGTAAAGATACCATTATCCACAGTGAATTAAATTAAAATTTTACTTAGGAACCTATCACCATAGTCCTCCCAAGATTATTTGAACTGAGGTATAACAATGTACAAGCATATGGTGTTCTGAGTATCTCCCCATTCTCGAAGAGAGGCCTACTCTGAACTGACAGGTTTTCCTTACTCTTACCTAGAATAGGTTTACCTGGGGTGAGCAGTTCCAGGCAGAGGACACGCTTTGTATAGATCAGAGAGGTAATGGGAAATCATCAACCTTTGTTCTGAACTTGTCTTTTATTCTTGTTACCAAAGAGGTTTTGATAGTAAATAGATGCTGAGAGAAAGAGGTAGCACCTAGCAGCAAAAACATGTTGACATAGTCTCCCAAGGGACCAGCCATGTGCTAGTTCAGGAACTGATGCTAACAGTAAACAAACAACAAACAGGGGCTGAAACAACAGGAAGTCAAGATTGTTACACAGGTGTGAGAGATCCTAATGGCCGAGGATCTTGCCTGTGATACTTCAGAAAGGGAATCACCAGCCTTAGGAGAGATTTGTCTTCTGTCCATAAAGCTTTCCTTGAAAGAGGTGTTGGTTAGCTCCAATGACCTCAAACTCCAGGCCCATTTGAAGGATCCAGACAAAGATGAGGCTCAGGAATACAGCTGTCAAACCAGACCAAGAAAATCAGATTGTTTGTTTTCTTACTTCCTCTAAGAGCAGGGATCACTGGTCTTAGTTTTCGTTTCAAGATAATAAAGTGCTCACTGTACAGAGCATGAGAAACACAGAAAGCACAAACAACAGAAAACATAAACATGCAGAGGATCCTTGGATTATTTTTCCACATGTTCCTTTGGCTGTAGTTATGAGTGATAACCAACTTCAAATGAGCAAATAAAATGTGTTTGAAAGGTGTAGAAAGTAGTGATAGTGCTGGTGATGGTTGCACAGCACCGTGAATGTACTGAATGTACCTGGGGTGTTCATGTAAGGATGGTAATGGGATGGGATGTAGATCCCTCCATTAGCCACTGAGGCTAAGCACACACAGGCCCTTGGAAGCCCCTGAGTTAATAGTCTCTTTCATCCTCTATTTACTTTTGCTTTTCTCTAAGAGAACTGTTTTTCTGCCTAGCCAGATTCTGAATTTCTTGGAGATTTGATTAGGCTGGGCATATTTACTGTCATTCAGTTCTTCTATGCACTTTCGTTGGCATCCATTCATGTAGCTACAGTGGTCATTTACAGTGCCAGTTACGGAAGTGTCAACAGCAGGACACCAAAGACACTGACTGAGGCTTAGTGTAAGTGTTTTTCTTTTAAAACATTTTAAATAATAGAGATTGCTTAATATGTTTCTGATTATAAAAAGCAGTGAAAGATTCTTTTTTGAAAAGAAGGAGGAGCTTAAGAGATGGCTCAGCAGCTAAGAGTTAAGGCTACTTTTCCATAGGTTCAATTTCCAACAACCAAATGGTGGCTCACAACCATCTATAATAAGATCTAGCATCCTTTTCTGGTGTGCAGGCATACCTGCAGGCAGAACATTGTATATGTAATAAATAAATACATCTTTAAAAAGAAGCAGGAAATTGTGCTACAAGGACATGTGCTCAACTACATTCATAGCAGCTTTGTCATTGCAAGAACCTGGAAACAACCTAAATGCTCCTTGACAAAGAATGGATAAGGAAAATGTGGTACATTTACACAATGGAGTACTACACAGCAATAAATAAATAAATAAATAGATAAATAAATAAATAAATAAATAAATAAATAACAAAATCTTGAATTTTGCAGGCAAAAGGATGGAGCTAGAAAACATTATTTTGAGTGAGGTAGCTCAGACCCAGAAATACAATTATCACATGTACTCACACTTAAGTGGATTTTAAACATAAAGCCAAGAAAAACAGCCTACAAATCACAATCTTAGAGAACCTAGACAACAATGAGAACCCTAAAAGAGACATACATTGATCTAATCTACATGGGAAGTAGAAACGACAGATCTCCTGAGTAAATTTTGGAGACCTTAGGAGAGGGTTGAAAGGAAGGGGATAGGCAGGGAGGGGAGCAGAGAAAAATGTAGAGCACAATAAAAATCAATAGAAGAAAAAAGAAGCAAGGAAAAAAGTATGAAGATGGAACATCCCTATACAACCTGGATAAAAAATGTTGCTGTATTCCTTTGCACAGCCTATTCCACATTCAGTGAGAACTCAGTAAACATCCACAGGTGTCATTCTGAGGTCCTTGAACTCCTCTCCCTAATTTATCCTTCACTTTGCCTTGCCTCTTTCTGTGTGAGTCTTGAGTTTGCTGTGTTACCATTGCCCAGGAGACAGGAAAAAGGACAGTACTTAATTAGAACCATTTGAATTCTAATTTATTATTAACCATATTTCTTCCCCTAGAAGGCAAAACACAGAAATTGGCATCATTGAAAGAATTTTGTGAGCTGGCCCAGAGTGTGGCTCACCATACCCAGTATCCCTCCACGGAAGAAAACTGATTTTCCCCCCTCCCAGCTGCTATCAATTGTAAAGAACTCTTGGTTAGAGGTGAACTTTGTGCTTCTTTCCACCTTCCCCTTTTCCAAACTGAAATTCTATCTGACTTGATTTGTCCAAGTCTTTTCTGTGCTGTAACAGTCTTTGTGAGTTCACATGAATCAGCCCCGTTCTGTCTGGAAGACACTGTTTCCTTCGTGCCCACTGAGTCTTATGATCTTTCCACCTCCTCTTCTAGATCCCTGACGGGAGGGATTTGATACAGATATGTCATTTAGGACTGACTTTTCTAAAGATTCTCCTTCCTGTGAGAGTGCCTGGATGGACAACAAAAGTCTGATCTTGTTCCTCCAAAGGATTGCCACTCATTTTTCAGATGGAAAGACATCTAGAAAGTACTTGATATCCTCATCATGGAAGATAAAATAAATCCCAGATAAAACCAACAATAGGGTGATAGAGTGGTTTTTCTAATGAATACAAAAACTGGTCATTTGGTAGTAAACTGATCAATCAAAGTAAGTGAATTGACACCAAAAACAGATGAAACCAACTATGTCCATCAGGAAACCATATAGTTATATAATCTGTAGTTAGTGTAGACAAATTAAAGATGCAAAATGGCTGCTGCTAGGACCTCTGCACAAAAGGCTGAGCTCATCAGAAGCTATCTGCAAGGTAACTATTCAACATTTGTTCTGTCTCCAGACTCACCTTTTTTTTTTAATCTTGTGTGCTTATGATGCCATTTGGGAAGAGAAAGGGCTGCTCAATTCCAACTGAAGGATATTATACACTCTATAGAAGTTTGTAGGTAGTGGACACTGCAAATTCCTTGGCATGTGACAATTACACACTGGGGCACAAGACAAGTGATGGTGAGACTTTAGAAGTAACTATTTGGAGACAAAGAACAAAAGAAGCTACTGAGTCTCAAAGACAATGTCACTCATTCTCATGCTTGACTGGTGTAAACTTGAGCTCTGCCTTTCTGCTTTTGACACAATAATATCAGTTTGTGGCTTATGGAATTTAGATGCAATTAGAAAAGAGACAAAGGGAAACAATATCCCTTCTAGCTCCCTTAGTAGGGCCAATTGTTTAGCAGTTACATGACTTTACCCATTCAGGGTACATTGCTGTAAAACCTTGTTCCTTTGAATTGCAACACTCCTTACAAATTGAAAAACTTGCCAAAAGGTGGAGCAAGGAGGCCCAGGAAGCTAGGGTGGTAAGAGAACAGAAACAAAGTCATATATCAGAGAAAATAGAAATTTTGAAGATTCTTGAGGTTCAAAAACCACTACTGTTAAAAGAAATAGAGTTGCTGAGGTGGATGATGACCAGCCAAACTGTGAAGTGGAGGAGTGGAGTGTATGTAGCTGCCTGCAGGCTGAACAGGGACCTCCAGGGTTGCAAATTTTCCAAAGTGGTCACCCATACTGTGCTGGGCTTTCTAGTAATGCAGCCACTTTTGAGTTTTTTCTGCTTCATTTAAGTGATATCCTCACCGATACCCCTGTTAGTTCCCCAATAAGAACTCATTTGTTCACCAAATAGGACATTGGAGCAGTAGTTACTTTGGTTAGTTATAGGATCCTTTTCTAATGTGAGTAGAACAAGATGTTACATCTCCCCAGGAAATGACTCTCACAACAGACACTCTAATCAATAATGTTAAGCTATGAATTATAGGCCCAAGCATACCAGAAATTATTCAAATACCAACATGATTGAAAATACTGGAAAAATTAAGTAAGGATTCACTAAGATAAACTATGTACAGTTTGTACTGCCTGTCCACATTTAGAGTGGTAGTAGATTGTTTTTGAGGTAACACAACAGATAAACACGTGGGAGATAACTGAAGATTCCTATGGGCAAAGAGACCACAAACTTCAGATGAAATGCAAAAGAGAACAAGGTCTTGAAAAATAAAGTTGCTAATTGTTCCAACAAACTCATTTCCACTGGTATCAAGGATTACCCACTGCCTTGCGTCATATGGCTGTGACACCCAAAGTGGGCTTAATTTGAGTCTTCAGGAAATAGTTTATGAGTGACCACTACAGACTGTTTAAACTAGGTGATACTGTAATATTGTAGACCAGGAACTCAGAGCTATATACACTTCATAGGATGGATTTAAAACTTTCCTAACATGTGGACCAGGAGATTTTGATCTTATAGTTCTATGTACTCCTCCAGATCTAGTGACAGTACTCTGCTGATCCCTGGAAGATCAACTGACAGAGAAGATGATTGGTTCGGAGTGTTTCTTGTTATACCAACAGTAGTAAACTTGCAAGAGTAGTCTCAGACACAGTGTACTGTGGTGTAGAGAACATCTCAAGATTATTGGACACTCAAACAAACAGATATTTAAAACTGATATCAGCTGGGTGAATCTGATACACGCCCTTTTCCCCAATACTCAGAAAACAGACTCAGGTGGATCAAGGAGTTCAAAGCCAGCCGCACTCTATAGAACTAGTTCCATAACAGCAAAGACTACACAGAAAACCCTGTCTTGAAACAGCAAGCAAGCAAAATACGACTTAACACAGCAATGATGGCTATATTATTTTGCTTTTCTTCATCTAGGAGAGCATCATATCTTTAAACTAATGTGAAAGTGTCTGGGTATATTTCACAGAAGGTTTTTAAACAGCTCTTACCTTTACATTACAGGAGGGACCTATTCGTAACTTACACTTTCAACATTTGGTGCTTACACACACTTCTAATAACCCACAAGTTAAAACTCATATTCTATTTTATGGAGTTGAGTATGCGATACTATATTCCAATATAAGTAACACATACCTATTATGACTTAAAATGATTTATGTTGATTTTAACAATTGTCTCTCCTGTTTTTTTGGGGGGGGTTGGTTGGTTGGTTTTGTTTTTGTTTTTAATGTGTTATTCTTACAGGATGTGTCAGTTAATATTGAGGATGTCATCTTAGCACAAACTGGAGTCATTTGGGAAGAGACAACCTCAACTAAGAAAATGCCCTAACAGACTGGCCTGTGGGAAAAGGGTCTTTGGTGAATTTTCTTCATTGATAGTTAATTTGGGAGGGTCCAGCTCCAAATGGACATGCCACCTCTAGACCTGTGATTCTCAATGGTGTAGGAAAGCAGGCTAAGCGGGGCATGTTCCTCAGTGGCCTTTCCTTCAGTTCCTGCCCTGACTTCCCTCACTGAATGAGTATGACGTGAGAGTTGTAAGCTGAGATAAACCCTTTCATCCACATGCTGTTTTTGTCCTTGGTGTTTTATCACAACAATAGACACCATAACTAAGACATGGGGTACATTAAACTTTGTATAAATTTGGTAGGGAAAGAATACACACTCTCCATGTCTTTGCTGTGACTGTCTCAAGTTACTGTGGGGATTGGCCCTGATGTGCAGTAAACTGGCTTGCTCTTTTGTGTCTGCAAACAGGATGAGGACTCTGTAGCCTGGCAAGACTCATGATGTACCTGCCTCATAAATCCCAAATGACTTTTGAGGTAACAAAAAGGACTTTTTCTTCTTCTGACAATTTGTGGTGATAAGAAACATCTGTGAAGCACTAAAAATTATATCTCTGTGGTCTACTTTATAACTGGGAACATTTGGCTTCTCATTGTTGGTCTTTAAGTGAAAAATAATTTGTTTTCAAATAGAAAAATCTACACAAGTCACAGTATTGAAGAGACAAAAAGTATTATTTACGATCCAATATCTAGAAAGCAAGAAGGCCCTGAACATATATGCTACAGACACTAAGAGACATTGAATAAAAGCCCAGACTACTATACCCAGCAAAGCTTTCATGATCATAGATGGAGATAGGCAGAGAAAACAAGATATTCCATCATGAAACCAGATTTAAACAATATGTGTTCACAAATCCAACCTTATTGAAAGTACTAGAAGGAAAACTCAACCCAAGGAAGTTAGTGGCACACACAAAAAGACAGGCAACAGATAACCTCACACCTCATACCAGCAAACCCCAAAGAAGTAAAACACACCAATACAACCAACAAAATATAACAAGAATAAGCAACCACTGGTTATTAATATCTCTTAATATCAGTGGATTCAATTCCACTGACATAGGATAGCAGAATAGATATAAAAACAGGATCCTTCCTTCTACTGTATACAAAACACATACTTCAATTTCAAAGACAGACATTACCTCAGTGTAAAGGCTTGGGAAAAGATTTTCCAATCAAATGAACCTAAGAAACTAGGGGATATAGCTACACTGATATCTAACAAAGTAGACTTCAAGCTAAAATCAATCAAAAGAGATGGAAAAGGACGCTTCATATTCATCACACAAAAAAATCAACAAGCTGAAATCTCAATTCTGCACATCCATGCCACAAACACAAAAGCTCCCACATATGTAAAAGAAACATTACCAAAGTTTAAATTGCATATCAAACCCCACACATTAATAGCAGGAAGCTTCAACACCCTGCTCTCACCAATAGACAGGTCTATTAGACAGAAAATTAATAGAGAAATAAAATGTTTTAACTCAAACGGACTTAACAGATATCTGTAGGACATTCCACTCAAACCCAAAAGGATACACCTTCTTCTCAGCACCTCATGGAACATTGTCAAAAGCAAATACCAACAGATACATAAAATGAAATAACCCCCTTTATCTTATCAAACCACTATGACTTATAGTTAGAATTCAACTACAACACTAATTAATAAAGGCCAACAAACCCACAGAAATTCAACAATGCTCAAATAAATCACCTCTGGTTCAAGAAACAAATAAAGAAATAAAGATTCCCTAGAATTCAATGAAAATGAATGCACAACATTCCCAAACCTATGGAACACTATGAAAGCAGTGCTAAGAAAAAAGTTAACAGCATTAAGTGCCTACATAAAGAAAATAAAGAAATATCACTCTAGTGATTTAACAGCACATTGAAAAGTTTTTAAAAAAAAAAAAGAAGCAGACGCACTCAGGAGGAGGAGATGATAGGAAATAATCAAATTGAGGTGGAAATCAATAAAATATAAACAAATAAAACAATACAAAAAATCAATGAAACAAAAAGTTGGCTTTTTGAGAAAATCAGCAATATAGACAAAACCTTATCCAAACTAAACAGAAGGCAGAGATAAATAAACAAAATCAGAAATAAAAGGGGAACATCACAACAAACAATGAGAAAATCCTGAGAATCATTAGATCATACTACAAAAAGCCTGTATGCCACAAAATGGCAAAATTTGAAAGAAATGGACAATTTTCTGGGTAGATAGCATATAGCAAAATTAAATCAAGATAAGATAATCAATTTAAATAGACCTAAAACTCCTAAGAAAATAGAAACAGTTATCAAAACTCTCCCAGACTAAAAAAGCCCATGGTCAGAATGGTTTCAGGACAGATTTCTACCAGAACTTAAAAAGAAAAGCTAATACCTATACTTCTCAAATTTTTCCACAATAGAAACAGAAAGAATGTTGCTAAACTCTTTATATGAGGCTACAGTTACCCAAACTACAAAAGACTCAGTAAGAAAGACCAATCTCCCTCATGAACATTGATATAAAAATACTCAATAAAATATTAGCAAGCTTAATCCAAGACAATATCAACAAAATCCTCTACCCTGACCAAGTTGGCTTCATTCAAGATATACAGGAATGGTTCATCATACAAAAATAAGTCAATGTAATCCACCATATGAATGAACTAAAAGAAAAAAAAAACACATGATCTTCTCATTAGGTGCTAAAAAATTCAACAAAATCCAACACCCTTTTATAATAAAGGTCTTGGAGAGAAAAGAAGAGATGTCAAATATCTTCTTGGGAGTGAAGAGTAGAACATGAGAGAATGGGGTTGCTGAGATGGGGTAAGGACAAAGAAGGCTAGCAAAGAGATATCTTGATTTGGGGATCCATTATGGGGCAAGTGAAAAAACTGGTACTAGGGAAATTCTCAGGAATCCACAAAAATGACCCCAGCTATAACCCTAAGCAATAGTGGAGAGGTTGCCTAAACTACCCTTCCTCTGTAATCAGATTGATGACTACCTTAATTGTCAGCATAGACCCTTCATTCAGCATATGATGGAAGCAGATGCAGAGATCACAAATAAACCCTCAACTAAGATTCCAGAGACAATTCCAGGAGAGTGAGGAGCAAAGGAGGCATGACCATAATGGGTATACCCACAGAAACAGCTGGTCTTAGCTAGGAAAAGCTCACTGACAGTGGACTGATAATTGGAACACTGACATAGGTCTAAACTAGGCCCTCTGTGAATGACAGTTGTGTGGCTTAGGGAATCTGTTGGGGCCACTGGAAGTGGGACCAGGATTTATCCCTAGTGCTTGCATTTTGGAATCCATTCCTTTTGGAGGGATACCTTGCTCAACCTAGATATAGGGGAGAGAGCTGTGGACCTACCTCAAAGTGATGTGTCATCATACTTTGTTGACACCCCCTTGGGAAGCCTTGCCTTCTCTGAGGGTTAGATGGGGTGTGAGGTGAAAGGGAGGCAGGGGAAGAGAGAAAAGGTAAGGTAGTGGGAACTGGGATAGTAGTAAAATGAGAAAAGATTATTTTTAAAAAAACTAAATTTAATTTAAAAAATCCAATATCTAATAAAAGTAATTTCTACTTTACAAGAAATACAAAGAAAATCCCAATCTTGTGAGAGAATTTTGAAGGAACACACTTGCAAGCTCCTCATGCCATAGAGAAATGCTTCAAAGGATCCCACATGACATTGGATATCCATTGTTTTTCTTGCAAGTATGAAAGGGATAAGATGAGAGAAATAAGTGAGACAGGAATTGAAAAAACAGCAATGACAATGCTACCTAATATAGATAACAAATTTATGAAATATATAGCATGTATGTATAACAAAATTTTCAGGTATAATTTCACATCATAAAATTCTAAGTTTTATATATATTCAGAAATTAATACAAAAGAATATTCTCAATTATATAATTTATAACTGAACTAAGCTATCAATAAGCTACTGATTAAAATGTAGCCATGTCCCCCCTATTAAAAATTACTAGTGAGAAATGTGGAAAATATTCACAGATTCAATGACTCAATGTGACAAAGATGCTTATTCTTCAAACATTATTATATTTGAAGAACTCTCTAAATGTTTCAGAACTATGTAATTTTATATCTGAGGTGATAGAAGTCTTAGATACTGACACTAAATAAGAGAAACTAATATACTACAAAAGGAAAAGGAGAAATGTCACCCTCATTTCTCATCAATTTTAACATAATTCAAACATGTAAGGAGCAGGGCTACAGATGGAGATGCTGAGGTGGAATCCTTGCAATATCTTCTCAACCTAAGCTCAGCGTTCCATCCTTGGTCCAAGAGGACTCTGTGTCCTTGCTCAGAACAGAGAAGGGCTTGACT
This sequence comes from Alexandromys fortis, assembly GCF_014885135.2. Lineage (NCBI taxonomy): Eukaryota > Metazoa > Chordata > Mammalia > Rodentia > Cricetidae > Alexandromys > Alexandromys fortis. The sequence continues at coordinate 349,264 of NW_026068274.1, read as the reverse complement.
TCATGCAGATGCAAAGGATTAAGTACCTGTATGGTGTAGGTGGGTCTTCTTTTATGTGTTGCTTTCATTGGTTGAATAAAGAAAACTGCCTTGGCCTTTTGATAGGGCAGCCCTTAGGTGGGCAGAGTAGACAGAATAGAATGCTGGGAAGAAGGGAAGTGTGGCAGACTCCATGATTCTCCTGCCCAAGACAGACAGATGCTGGTTAGACTCATCCCGGTAAGCCACAGTCAAGTGGCAATACAGATTATTAGATATCAGTTAAACTAATGTATGAGAGTTTAGCCAATAAGAGGCAGAGATAATGGGCCAGGCAGTAATTTAAATTAATACAATTTCCATGTGATTACTTTGGGCATAAGCTAGCCAGGTGGTAGGAGCCAGGAGGGACGAAAGAAAGGACCTGCTCCTTCACACTACACCTGTACAATATAGGAACCCTTCCATGACAACAAAGAGAACTTAAGATTTATGAAAGAGAAGGAGTTCCGGTCCAGGCACCAGGAGAGACATCACTGGGCCCAGCCTGTTCGGGCTCTAGGATCGAATCCAAATCGGCAGGGCAAACGGGAGGTTTGTAGCTCCTTTGTTCCCACTAGCCTGCCTGCAGCAAGCTAGGTAGGTCCTTTGTTTACGAGACACCTAGCAGCAAGGAGTTCCGGTCCAGGTACCAGGAGAGACATCACTGGGGTGAGTGAGTTTCTGACCGCGGCAGCAGCCCGGGACAGGGAACGCAGACACCCCTCCTTCACTTCCTGGTCATCCTCAGGGGCTACTCTGCCCGATACCTTCTCTCTTCCTATCCCACCCAGCTTACATCCACAACCCTCCCCACCTCCGTCTGACTCCCTTCCCTCTTTGACCACATAACATCTCCCAGCCCAGCCTGTTCGGGCTCTAGGACCGAATCC
>NW_026068274.1:328169-342091 GCF_014885135.2 Alexandromys fortis | reverse complement strand
AAAAATAAAAACTAGGAAATAAAGGTCAAAAAAAAAAAAAAAAAAAAAGATTTATGAAAGAGTCAAAGTGTGGGATAAAGTGGAGGAAGGAGTTCAAGGACCTTAAAGTGACACCTGTGGATTTTACCTGTGTTCTGGCTGAGTTAAAAGGAATATAGCAACATCTTTTTATTCACATTCTCTAGGCAGCACAGGATCAGGGATAATTTGTGGCCCTGATGAACTGAAAAATGATCCCTCTATTCTAGAGAGAGAATAGAGCTAAGACTCCACCTTAACATTCCTTCTCAGGTTCCCAGAGATCCAGATTGGAGTAGAGTCTACCAAGCCAGGATGGGTATGGAAATTTGATATGCAGGACTTTATTGGTAAATTGTAAAGGAAGAACGAAACAATCCCAAATAGTCATTGACCAGATGACCTATTTCACATCTGTTCACACAGGAAGCCATTGATCTCACTCCATCTGACCGAGCAGGATTACCTAGAAATTCAGAAGACTAATATGTCCCACATGTACTTTTTCAGTTTACTGTGGAAACTAAAATCAAAAGACATTATGTTTAGGATAGTCTTCAAGGACCTGGTTATGGTCGTTCCATTCACACATGTCTTCTTTTATCTTCTTACCTCTCACCATTCCTATATCCTGTTAGGTATAGTCCAACCCATGATCTATTGTAATGAAAGTTTTTCCTGCCAAGTGCACTCTTCTCCAGGTACCTAATCTGTCCTTTTCCATTTACTTAAAGATGTATATGGGATAATTGTGAACATACAGCTAGCAGCACTTTCTTTCCTCTTTCAAAATATATAGCATCACCTATTAGAACATCATGTGTTTATGCCAGGTCTGTGTCATTCACTCACTGACACTGCTGTAGTGATGTACCCCGGAGGCCACCACTATGTTCTCAGGACCCAAAGAATAACTGATCATCCAATTGATTAGTGACTATAAGTGTGGTAGGTGTTGCTGCATTCTAGACGGGATGGTAGTCTGGGGTTTGGGTTAGAGAGGGAAGAGATGAAATCAGGCCCCCTGCACTTTCCTCTTTTGATATCAGCACTGATGATAGTTGGCATGTTCATATTTGTCTACACAGCACTATGCTGAAATTGATATAAATGTTCTTGAATATTCTGTATTTCTGTAAATCCTGCCTCCCTTATCACTTACTCACTTCCCCACTGGGACATGGAGACCTGTATGTGATACAATTTGGAGATGTCTCTCTTAGGCTGTCATTTCCCTCATAGAGGGCCATCTTTTGTCTAGGTTCTTCGAAAGGTCAAACCTAAAATCTGGACTCTACAAGATATTAGGAGTTGGACTATGTTGGAATCTGAGAACTTAGACCACATAGGCAGAAAGAGAACACTGTCTAGAGAGTGGGAGACTGACTTCTATCTGTTGTCTATTGTCTTACCTGGGTCAGTCCACAAGTCCTGTGTTAAAAGGAGACAGTTTTCTTTCAAACTTATACATCTGGGGATTTCTCATGTTTAGCGCTAAAATTATGTGTTACCTAAAGGAAATGATTTAGTTAATAGATATAAGCAACTACGTAGGTTTTGCCTTTGATGCTTGCACTAGTGTGCATGAGAGGAGGTATGTAAATGTGCTAGTGTCAATGAGTATGCGTGTACATGAGTATGGGGGTTCATTTTTACAGTGATACTTAAGATGTACTGTCCAAAAACAAGACTGGGGCCCCTTGCCATTATGACTAGTTAAGTGATGATTTTGATATCTTTGTTCAGATAACACTCCTGAATGGTGTCTAATAAATCTATAGCTGCATTTTGAACCATTCAGGTATTCTACTCCCTAGGAGACTTCAACATTCCCTCAATGTCCTCTCCATTCTTTGTCTTGAATCTTCATGATCAAGAAAGATTTCTGGCTTGGTCCTGACCCTGCCACTGTTTGGGTTCTGGGAGCACTGAGTTATGAAGTAATAAAGGAAGAATAACTGATCCTCACATAGTTCATGAAACTCATGAGCACTAATTAGCCAGGATGTTTAGTATTACATAGGTTTCACCTCACCATCTCAGATAGAAGACAGGGCAGGATCTCACAAGCTATATTGAGCTTCTTGCAAAAATAGGATAATGTTAACTCATGGTATTAAGACCATGGGTATGGAGTCTGAAAGAAGACAGCACGAAGGCCTGGGATCTGGATCCATGGGCCAATGTTCCATGGGTGAACTCCTTCTATCCTCAGGTTTTATTGTGTCATTCTTCTCTAGTAATTGTGTTCCCATTACCTAGACAACTTGATTTTGGCTTAACTAGAGAATGAGAAAATGAAAAAAAAAAAGATAGACAAACAGATAAACATAGAGAAAAGCTAGGTTTGGTGGACCCTGTGCTCTGATGAATGTATATCAGCATCCAAGGAACTCAGAGTGTTTATTTTATACCTCTAAATTGAGAATGCAGACGTGCCTTTATGGTATACAGCTAAACAGGAAGCAAGTTTGGCAATTCTTGATAGGAAATCTCTATAAGGTACCAATCTGTGGCTGTAGTCATCAGGGAAAAGGAAGTTTTGACTGATATTTTCTGTGCATACTGTTAACATTTGTATATGGATCAGTAGAAGGCCTTACCATCCTCCTGTACCTAAACAGGGGTAGATCTTGAAATTTCCACAGCTCTGAGGCATTGAGATTTCTAACATTGTCATGGCTCAAAACCTCATTAGTTCCTCACAATGTATGGTAGCCCTATATTCCAATACTCCTGGAACAACACAAAAATGGCAAAACAAAGTATAACAAAAATCATGCCCCAACACACACACACACACACACACACACACACACACACACACAAAACAGGCAGTTAGTTTTGTTTTAGTCATCAATACCTAATCATGGAGCTTGACCCTAGGTGTGATTGATGTGCTTAGTGATACTCTATTGTTGAAAACAAGATTTTCTTTTTGCCAAAGATTATCCCCAAACTCCTCCCTTAAGGCTTAGGGATCTATGAAGATGAAGAGGCATAAAATTCTGAGATATAGGTGGTGGATGACTCCAAGAAAACCATGTCTTCCAGACACAACAGGACTGATTCACATGTAAACTCAGACAGATAAACTGTGATAGCATGTATAGTACCTGAACAGGTTCAAGTCAGACAGGATCCTGCTGCTTATAAGGGGACTTATACAAAGAATTATGCTGTTAACTAAGAAGAAATGTATAATTTATAGCTAATGACATCAAAGAGAGATTTTATTTATATTTTGTGTGTGAGTATTTGCTTGCTTATATTCTGTGTATCATATGTAGGCTTTTCCAATGGAAACCAAAAAGTGCATTAGATCTCCTGAAATTGGATTTACAGAGAGCTGCGAGCCATCAATTAGATGCTGAAAAATCAATCCCATGTTTTAAATGCTGAACTTGAGGTGTCTAACACCAGATATATTTTTTAAGAACCAAAATAAACCACATCTTTTGCTTTGACAGGTCTCCATGGAAACATTTGCAATAAACCTCAGGTTGGAGTCTTTGATGCCTTGCTTCTGAGCACATTCAACCACATCCTGGTGGGCCACAGTGGATAACTAGATGGTAGCACTTTTAGTAATTGGCATTAAAAGTGAGCAATACGTCCATAAAAATGGATGCTAAGGACACAGAGTACAGAAAGAACCAAATGACAGTGACTATTCCCTGCCTAATCTAATCTCCATGAAATTCAGGATCACACCAGGAGGAAGAAAAACAGTTCTCTTAGAGGAAAACAAAATAAAAGCAAAAGTAAATGGAAGATGAAAAAGATGATTAATTCAGGGAGTCCTGAGGTCCTCAGTGGTTAATGGAGGGAAAAAATCCACATCCCATCCCATCACCATTCTAAGTGAACATCTCAGTGGCATTTAATACATACACTGTATTGTGCAACCATCACTACCAGTATCACCACTTTCTACATCTTGCAAATTCATTTCATTTGCTCACTTGAAGTTTGTTGCTAGTCATAGCTACAACCAAAGGAACATGTGGAAATATAATCCATGGCTCCTCTGAATGTTTATTTTTTCTCTTATTTGTGCTCCTCTGTTTCTCATGCTATAAAGAGTGAACAGTTTATTAGTCTTGAAACTAAAACCAAAATCAATGATTCCTCCTCTTAGGGGAAGTGAAAAGACAAGCAAGCTCATCCCCTTGGTCTGTCCTGTCACCTGTGTTCCTGAGTCTCATTTGTGACTGGGTTCCTGGAGTTTGAAGGCATTGGAGGCAGCACATCTTTCTAGGAAGTCCCTAGGGACAGAAGAGAAATCTATCCAAGGGCTGGTGATTCCCTTCCTTGAAAAGCTCCACTAGAACCTTCAGCGATCAGAGTGTTTCACTAGTGTGTAAAACATTTTATGCTTTTTTTTTTCAGAAATTCATTTTGGTTTTGTTCACTTGTTAGTATACACTGATAAACTGGGGAATATCAAGTTTTTTGGGAGAATGTGTCAAGACTGTTTTAGCAGTACCTTGTTCTCTCCCAGATTTTATTTATTATCAAAACCCTTCCAAATAGCAATCTTATGAAATATGTTTAAATCAAATGTTGAAGTTTTCCCACAGTCCCTTTAGTCCACCTATATATGTCCCCCAATAAGGAATGAGGACCCAGAAAAGAATAACTAAGAGAAAGCTGCAATTCCAAGGTAGATTCTTGCTTCTAGGTGAGGAAAGTATTTCATGCAGCCAGAATTCAGTAAGATGCTGTGCCTCAAACATAGTACCCTGAAATAAAGTTTGGTGACCAGTTTCAGTTAGAGAACAATTAGAAAAAAAACAAAGATTTCCAATGATTCCCACAAAACACAGTCATACAGACCTTCTTTTAGGGTTTTGTATATTAGGTTATATTTACTTGATCCATTCCTACATTGTGGTCTTCAGGGCACCCTAGAAAGGGATAAGCAGATTTGACTTTTTTGTGATACCATGAAGAAGACCTTTTATTCATCATTTCTTCCCTAAAGAACAACATTTTACAATTATCCCACCTAAAACTTAACATAGGTCTGTGTGTGTCCATGCCATAGGCATGGATGCATAAAGGACAGGCACATGCAAGAGATGGATCCAGGACTCAAAAAAGGCCAGTCTGGAATCTAAGCACAAGCTTATTTTCACAGCTTATAGCTCATCTCATGAGCCTAACTCATGAGCTTCCAAACTCTGCAATATCGGCATCCCAATGGAGACATCCTCACTGCTTCTTTGTGTATACATGTTCTGTGCATTTGGTATATAGAACAGACACAGACACCATCTTTTATGGTGTAAACAAAGCTCATATGCTAAAAAAATGGCCAATGTCATATTCAAGACAAGTTTGGAACTGAAACTTAAACTCCAAAGTTCATTTCACTGTCTTTACAAGGAGTTGCCAGTTACCCACTTTCTGGTAAGTTATTTTACAACCACCCAATCAGCTATTCAGCCATTATACATTTACTCATTAAACTGTTCACATAGTCATGAACTCACTAAACTACTTATTCTTCTATGCATTTCTTGTTCATCCATCTACTTGTCCAACCATACAGAAATCTATTCATACATTCCTCCTTTTATCCATCTATGCAGGTATCATACATTTCTCATTCATTTTCCCTTATCTCTCAACTCTTCATCCAACATTTCACCTCTTCATCTATCCACACATTAATGAATTCTTCCACCCATACTCTGTTCTGTTCATTCTTCACCCATCTATCAATCAAGTACTCATTTATATATCCATTGTTTGAACTTTTTATTGAGAGCCATTGAGCTATCAGACATTTGACATATTTCTCGGTGTGATGTGAAACATTTAGAGACCAGGAAAAGAGCCAAACCATTTCTTTGGAACAAAAGTTTTTCTTTGGTCAATGTGGCCTTTAGAATGGGTAAGTGGGAAAGATGGCAGGGAAGAAGCAATTTAGCTTCTCCCGTTTTAGTTTTAGACCATAATATTAGACTGATAGAGTTAATTTAAAAAGTGGGACATGAACAAAAAAGAGATGTGGCCTGTCTTCATGCTGCATAGAGTACAGATACCTAATGTTGTCCATAGGTGAAAAACTTTTAAAGTCTCTTAGGCTGCCCAAACTGAACCTAACAAAGATAACTATTTCTCACATTTTGCTGAGACAATGAATGCTGTCTTAATGAATTCATTCATACTCTGACATGCACTTCTTATAACAAACATGTTTGTTGAGGACAACATACCATGAGAGAGGCTAGGATTAAAGGTAATTTGCTGTCTCTTTAAGTGGTAGAGAACTTTGTATAATAGGCATTCCTGAACATATATTCAGATACACTATCTAATCCCCTGTGTAAGGAATCTGTGAACACTCTTGAAATTTTCTCTGGTCTTGATCTGACAGCATGCCATGTCTTCACTATTGATGTTCCTATTTACCCAACCTTGTCTTTTGCTAATCTTCTTTGTTTGTGTGAAGGTATTTAATATTTTTCCCAGAAATTTCTCATGCTCTTAGTCATGGTGTCTCATATTTTCTGGAGATTTCCTGGGATACGTAGTGGAACATTGTCTCAAAAAATTACAGAAAGACGTGAGGAATAAATCCTGTGTTAGATGTTTGCTTATAACATGCAACTCTAAATGTTCATTATCTAGTCCCCATACAAAGAAAATGATAAAAAAATGCTAAAATGTTTAATGTATAATTAATTATTCTTCTATTTTTGCAAAAACTTTGTTTGGTTTCATTTGTTCCTTTTTGTCAAACGCCTGAATTTGTTCATACCACAGAGATAAAAAATACCTCCTCTTTCTATTTTCTTTGATCTGAACAATTTATCAAAACCATATCTCTACATTTTGACTAGATTTCTAACCACATTTCATGTTTTGGGACAAGAAAAAAAGAATTTAGGGCAAATTTTCCAGAGTTATAATCCAAGGCCCCTTTCCATGTGTATATTTCCCACACTGAACTCATGTCCTAAGATGGATGGTTTTCTGTCTTTTCTTCAGCATAATATCAAGTAGAGCATCCTTCCAGTGAATGTCAGAACAGGCAGGAAATAGATGTTTGTCAAATGTTAAATGAACTGTAACAAACAGACTAAAAACCATAAAGTACCCTTTTCATAATTATACCAAAAATATGATTGTTGTTCAAAAAGAAAATTAGATGAAAAATAAAAATCAGCATCACCTAAATTTCTACCCCACAAGAAGTTGTTAGTTATAGATATTGACTATACATATACAGATATGCATATGCACCTCACATGTTTATTCATGTATTTGTGTATGTTTGTGTATGTGAGACAGATATTGTGATATAGTTGATCTTGAATCTTTATGCTTAGATGACCCTCTTGCCTTAGCCTCCTACATAGTAGAAATTATATTCATATTTCTATCTAGTTCATGTATCATCTTTTGACCCATTAGAAGTAAGACTAAACTCGTGTCTTTTGTTTTGTTTCGTTTTTGAGACAGGATATCTCTGAAGCTTCGGAGCCTGTCCTGGAACTAGTGCCTATAGACCAGGCTGGTCTCAAACTCACAGAGATCCACCTGCCTCTGCCTCCTGAGTGCTGGAATTAAAGGTATGCACCACCATTGCCTGGTTCTATACGCATGTCTTTACAGATGCATTGTCAGCTCTTCTTAGGAAGAGAATAGTGATATGATTTTTAAGTTAAACCATTTCTTTGTTTCATAGTTATAAAACTCATACTTATTCTTTTAAGAAATCATAAAATATAGGAAACATATAGAAATAAATTTCTGAGCCAGAAAAATGGCTCAGTAATTAAGAGCACTGGCTGCTCCTCCAGGAGAATTAGATTCAATTTCCAGCTCCCACAGGGCAGCTGTAATTCCAGTTCCAGTGATCCAATGCCCTCTTCTCATCTCTATAGGCACAAAACATGCATCTGGTTACAAACATACAGGCTGGTATGTTTCTATTCATGCACATAAAATTTCAAAATTTTTAAATTAAAAATAGTCAAGTTTCTATTATAAAGCACCCTGAAAATGTGTTACTGTGAGTTTTTCTAGACTATTGTTTTTAAGAAATAGTATATTTAAACAATGATAAGAAATTGTTCCTTAGCCTGCCTGTGGGCCACTCTTTGTTGCTGTGGGCATATATCTTGCCCCTTCTCCAAGGCTATTTAGAACATGTGAAAATTAAGTCATATATACTAGTTCCCTGTTAAAATTGTAACCTGAGGGACCAGTGAGATATCTCAGCAGGATAAAGGTGTCTTCAAATTTACTTTCTGTGGCTTATGTTATAAAATGAAAGAATGAACTCCAGCGGGTTGGCCTTTGGTCCCCTCATTAGTACTGTGACATGCAAGTGACTCCACACATGCACATACCTAAAAAATAAATGAAGAATACTTTTAAAAACTAAACTTTGGCTATGAGTCCTGATACTAATTCGGCCCTGAGACATCTCTGTGGTGAAGTATCAAGAGCAGGATTTTAGTGATGTTATCAGGAAGTTCCAGTGTGTGTCTTTGAATGACAGGGTATCAAGTAATGAAGATTTCTGTGCTTGTTTACTCAGTTGTTCATTTCTGCCCAGGCTAGGAACTTATGATGGGACTTCAGAATTCAGATCTAGTCACCCCCTTCCTGGCGCACTGATAACATACAAGGCCCAAGTGACTGGTCCTGAGACCCCTTCATCCTGGTCTTCCAGGATTCTAATAGTCAAGACTGAGCTTGGAAGGTTGGGATGCAGTCAGGTGGGCAGCATCAGACCCAGGAACTATTACTTGGAGTTGGAAATGAATATGATGTATACTCTGCTATTCCTACCTATGAGAAACACAACTAGCCAACTATAGTCTTGAAAAGGCCCCTTGTTACCAATAGTCACACCTGGCCCTGTTTGTCATGCTTTGCTTAACATGGGCTTGGTTTCACTTCCATTTATTTCTCTCTTTTTGTGCCTCTGAGTTCTTGTTTCAGCCAACACAGAACTAACTTTAGCTTGGGGATTCCCAAGGTGGCCACCTGAAGTCAGGGTGAGCAAAACTGTGGAAAGCAACTAGATCCAGCTCTCTACACACTCAGGAAATACAAGCCTTAGCCTATCTCTTGTTTCACACTCAACTGAATGATTTCTGTCCTACCATATCTAGAACCTACCCCCATGATTAACCCTACCATATAAGAATTCTATACTTTTCAAGATAGATGACACTTGGGGGAATCCTGATTCACTTCCTCATTGGGAAAACTGGAGGGTGCTCCCAAGAGAAGTGTTAAAGGTCACAAAGTCAGAGACCAGGTCTAGGCAGGAGCTCAAGTGATTATAGTAGTAACTAGTGTTAGTAAGAGGTCCCATATGCCAGGAAAACTTTAGGTAATATCTCAATTAATCCCCAAAACATCTTATGCTGTTTGTACTTAACCCCAGTCTCTTAGAGAGAAGGAACTAGAGACCTACTGAGGAAGAGTGAATTGCTCAGAGTGAAGGGGTGATAAACACTGAGTAGGTAGTACACATCCATATGTGTTTATCAACATCATCTACAGAAATAACTATGGACTCTTCTGGGCTCTTTGCTGCTGTCCCTCCATACCTTTGGTAACTTATTTAGTTGATCACAAGTGATAGTATCTGTAGATTATCCCCTGTCCAATGTCTGATCTCATGGCTATTTGATTTCTGAACACTTGAAATGGGTTAAGGCTTTGGAATCCCTCCAGAGAGCATGCCCATTGTCTTAAAGGGGGGATCACTCTACACTGAACATGCTGTATGAGTACAGACAGGTATCTTACTTTCCCTAACGTTTTATTGACTCATCAGGTAGAAAGGCCTGGGAACGGGACAGGACAGAAATCACAAACAGGCCTGGCCCCTTCATGTTACAGAATGGCACCCAACATGGATAATGACATCCACAGAAAGCCTGAGAAAGCTTGGGAAAGAATAGAATAAAACATTTCAGTTTTCAGCCATAGCGGGGAAAAAATCTGCTGTTTTAAAATACCAGCTTTCTGGGCCTTCATGCCAGGGAAAACTCTGACTCTTTCAAGCAGGCAGTTCTGACTATGGAGCTATGGATACATTGTTACAGCTTGCTTCCTGGCAAGAAAACGCCATAGGAGCTTTTGACTGTTGTTTATGGACACAGCATTGCAGCTTGCTTGCTGGCAAAGACCTTAAAACACCATAGAGTTGTGGCAAAAAACTTCTCCATATTCCTTAGCAAATTAAAGACCCATGTGGTCAGAAAAAGAGAGATATACAGTAAAGAGAGGTTCAAAGCGTAAGAAAACCTCTAAATGGTTTACACTGTGTTAAAAATATATACAGGCTAAAGGTTAAAGTTCTCAGAGTAAGAAAGAAAGAAAGAAAGAAAGAAAGAAAGAAAGAAAGAAAGAAAGAAAGAAAGAAAGAAAGAAAGAAAGAAAGAAAGAAAGATGGATGGATGCCTGGGAGGCAGAGACAGACGGATCTTTGTGAGTACAAGGATAGCTTGGTTTACAGAGGGAATTCCAGGACAAAGATATACAGAGAACCTGTCTCAAAGAGCCAAAAGTTAAAAGTAAAAATAAAAGAAATAGAGGTTAAAATAAAGCCACGTAAAGATGGAAAATACACAGAGAATCTTGATACTGTATGTTACTATGCTCTCTTTGAATTGTTTGAATGCTGAGGAAGGAGCAACAGCTGCTAAAAGATATTTGCTTATAAATGCTGCAGAGATAATCCATGATAGGTATTTTTAAAATACCTTGGTTTCAAAATTGAAGTCAAAAGGTATGAGATAATTCTGATATGGGTAAAAGTATATGTGGTTCCAGAACACCCATGTTGTTCACCCAGAGGACAGTGGAGAAGGGAAGAATTGCTCATTCTAATTCCATTCCAAGTCTCCTATACTCCCTCAGATGTAGAGACGCCCTTATCCTTCTCACTCCTGCCTCACAACATATTGTTAAATATCACATATCTGTGTCCCGTGTCCTGAATGCTGGTATTCATCAGGATTCTAGGCCTACAATGACCCTTCAATGGGCAAGATATAATTATGGTCATAAAATAAATATGGCAATCCATCTTTTGCAAGAATAAAATAAATCAATCAACTAAAGATTTTAGATTTTAATTCTTGCTTGATACCTGTTTTGTTATATGTAATTTTACTATGTGAAAGTTAAAACCTTCTTTTTTGTTTAAACAGAAAAGGGAGGTGATGTTGGAGCTTTCTCTGTGTGCTGTGATTACCGTTAATAAATAAAGAAACTGCTTTGAACCAATAGCAAGGCAGAACTTAGGTAGGCAGAGAAAGTTAGGCCATATGCTTGGAGGAGGAAGGGCAGGGTCAGTGAGATGCCATGAAGTAGCCGCCACTGAAGACAGATTTGCTGAAATTTTGCTGGTAGACCATGACCTCGTGGTGACATAAAGATTAATAGAGATGGTTTAAATTAAGATGTAAGAGTTAGCCAATGGGAATCTAGAGCTCATGTGTCAAGCAGTGATTTAATTAATACATTTTCTGTGTGATTATTTGGGAAGAAAAGGGGGTCACCCTCCTACTACAATTGCACAATTCATATAACTACATATATTTGATATAAATTAAAGGATGGGGTAGGGATGGACTTCATGAGAATGGTTAAGCAGAATATATAGTTTAGAAGATATGGGGTGTGAGAGGATAATAGAAGAGGGAAATTAAATGGAGATGATCAAAGAAAAGGATGTTAGGGAGGGAATATGGGGAAAACTTCTAAAAATAAGGAACATCAGAGAATTATATGTAAACCTACTAAGACAGAAGCTTCTTAATATATAGCCATTCATGAATGAAATCACAAAATAACTGATAGAGAAAACCTCAACTAGATGTCTCTTATCACCAAATGACTTAAACATCATCCTGCTATATTCACAGATTAATGCCTTGATTATCCATCATCAGAGAAATGTTCCCCTGTGGTAAATGGGAACAAATACAGAGACCCACAGCTGGTCAGTGTGCAGAGACTGGAAAACCTCGGAATGGGCCCCTAATGACTCAATAATTTTTGGAGAGGAAGAGTCAGAAAGAATATAAAAAAAAAGTAGGGATGGAAGACATCAAGTACACAAAGCCTTCCAGACACAGAAGGACTGGCACACATGCAAACTCATGGGGCATGGGTGGGTGGGTAAGCAAATGCTGGGTCTGCAAATATTCAAGTGTAATGAGATTCCAGGACTGCAAGAGGAAAGGGGACATGATCTTCTCAGCAATTATTGAATTTGTCCAAAAGTGTATATATGTTAGGACACAAAGCATGTTTCAAGGAATATTTTTAAAACTAAAATTGTACCTTTCAACCTATCTGACCACCAAGAATTAAAGTTGCTTACAATTTGATTTCAGCCCTCAGCTTGAATATTTCTTGTCTATTTTCTTTGGGTATGATTTCTTAGTTTTGCTCTAGAGTTTTTAGATATGCTGTTAACATTATGAACTTATGCCACATGGGCTAAAAATCTCCTTCTTTAGAGGCATAAATTATATAACAAATTTCTAGATCCATCCTTTACTTCCCTCTTGTTGAACAAGACTTAAATCTAACTAGAGAGCTGTTGGTCATCACTAAGTAGTAAACAACCAAGCAAAATGTAGAGAACCAACAGTCCAATCTGCTCAAAGAATCAGATTCTCTAATGACATATCTTTACTTTTCCTTCAACTGCTTGGAATCCAATCCCCCAATCTGGTCCCCAGTTCTGCAGCATAGCGTCTGATAAGACTTTCCTCTCATACAACATGCCCACATCTACAGTAAACTACATAAATCTTTTTTCCTATTCTCCCTCCCTAATAATTGTTTTATCCCAGACCCCTACCTCAATAAGCATTTCCCAGGAACATGCATGCCACTCTTGCAAGGGAAGTAGGTAGCCAGACTGCAGATCTTTATCTTTCCTTCAGCTTCTCCAAATCTTATATCCCCTCAAGTCCCATCCTCAGATCTACAACAGAACACCTGCTGCAGCTTCCACCACCACCACCACCTCCACTGAATCACTCATATTCCTCCTAATACCCCTCCCTCCACTCATTATTTTTTCCAGCCTCCAACTCCAGAAAGCACTACCTGGGAACCAGCAGGCCAAATTGACATGGGAAAGAAGCAGACTAACTAAAGATCTTCATCCTTCTCTTAATTTCTTCAAATCCAATCTACCAGTCTCAACCTTAACTCTATAGCTATAGCCTTTTTTCACTCTCAGACCCCATTCCCAGGGAACTAAGATCCTGGTCAAACATCCTGTTTTTCTCCATTTTATGGAACCTTTCCCCCCCCATCATCTTCATTACTAAGTCTCAGCTCTACATATAAAGATGCACATTTTTTGGGGAAAACCTAGTGCTCATATCTATCAGGATCCCATAAGAACTCCTAACACACACACACACACACACACAGAGAGAGAGAGAGAGAGAGAGAGAGAGAGAGAGAGAGAGAGAGAGATCATACTCTCCAAAGAGAGGAAACAGGAACCAAAGGAAAAAAAAACCCACATAAAAAGACAAGATCAGTACCTAAAATTATACCAATCCCAATATCAAATGCATAGACACCAGTGTAAAGAAAAATAAGAAACAACCATGACATTGTGTTTTGACTAGAGCCCAGCAAGCCTAACACTGACAACATATCTGAGTCACAAGATTTTATGAATATGATAGAGGTCCTTAAAGAGGAAATGAATGAGTCCTGTAGAGAAACCTATGGAAACATACATAACCAACCAGTGGAAGGAAACAAACAAAATTTTCCAAAACATGAAGTGTATGAGAATCAATAAAGAAACCCCCAAATTAGGAAAATCTGAAAATTAAAAGTTTATGAACTTAAAAAAAAAAAAAAAAAAAAAACCTCAGAGG